>NC_091128.1:159746243-159823743 GCF_040183065.1 Periplaneta americana | reverse complement strand
ACCACCACCTCCACCACCACCACCTCCACCACTACCTCCACCATCACCACCTCCTCCACCACCACTACCTCACCATCACCACCTCCACTACCTCTACCATCACCACCTCGACCACCACCACATCCACCACCACCACCACCACCTCCACCACCACCACCACCTCCTCCACCACCACCACATCCACCACCATCACATCCACCACCACCTCCACCAACATCACCACCTTCTCCACCAATACCTCCACCATCACCACCACCTCCACCACCACTACCTCCACCATCACCACCTCCTCCACCACCACCACCTCCTCCACCACCACCACCTCCACCACCATCACCACCTCCACCTCCACCACCACGACCTCCATCACCACCACCTCCACCACCACCACCTCCTCCAGCACCACATCCACTACCACCACCTTCACCACCACCTCAACCAACACCTACAGCACCAACACCACCTCCACCACCACATGCACCACCACCACCACCTCCACTACCACCACATCCACCACCAATACCTCCTCCTACACCACATCCACCACCACCTCCACCACCACCACAGCCACCTCCACCACATCCACTACAACCACCTCCACCACCACCACCTTCACCACCACCACCACCACCACCTCCACCAACACCTACAGCACCAACATCACCTCCACCACCACATCCACCACCACATCCACATCCACCACCACCATCTTCACCACCACCACCATCTCCACCACCACAACCACCACCTCCACAACCACCTCCATCACCACCACATCCACCACCACCACCTTCACCATCACCTCCACCAACACCTACAGCACCAACACCACCTCCACCACCACATCCGCCAACACCACCTCCACCACCACCACATCCACCTCCAACACCTCCTTCACCACATCCACCACCACCTCCACCACCACCACCACCACCTCCACCACCACCACCACCACCACCACCACCTCCACCACCATCACCACCACCTCCACCACCATCACCACCACCACCACCTCCACCACCACCACCACCACCACCACATCCACCACCTCCTCCTCCACCACCACCTCCACCACCATCACCACCTTCACCACCACCTCCACCAACACCTACAGCACCAACACCACCTCCACCACCACATCCACCATCACCTCCACTACCACCACATCCACCACCAACACCTCCTCCTACACCACATCCACCACCACCTCCACCACCACCACCTCCTCCACCACCACCACCTCCACCACCACCTCCACCACCACCACCTCCACCACCACCTCCTCCACTACCACCTCGAAGATATTTGAATCTTTCCACCCCTTCGAAGGATATATCTCCAATTTTTATATTTCCATTTTGTACAATATTCTGGTCACGAGACATAATCATATACTTTGTATTTTCGAGATTTACTTCCAAACCTATTGCTTTACCTGCTTCAAGTAAAATTTCCGTGTTTTCCCTGATCATTTGTGGATTTTCTCCTAACATATTCACGTCATCCGCATAGACAAGAAGCTGATTTAAGCCGTTCAATTCCAAACCCTGCCTGTTATCCTGTACTTTCCTAATGGCATATTCTAGAGCGAAGTTGAAAAGTAAAGGTGATAGTGCATCTCCTTGCTTAAGATCCCCCTTTACATGCAATTGCGTGAAATTCTGCATGAGTGTCAAGATATTAGATTAGATTAGATTAGATTTATTTATTTAACCTGGTAGAGATAAGGCCATCAGGCCTTCTCTGCCCCTCTACCAGGGGATTACAACTATAACATGAACAATAAGATTACAATTAATATTAAATTTACAATGACAATTACAATAAAAATTAAAGTACGACAAGAATACCTGATTAATGAAAGCTAGACATTTTATCATAGAAGTTAAGAACAAAGAATATTTTTGTATTTACTAAATTACAAATTAAACCTACAATAACAAAATTCTATAGTGATGAAATTACCGGATATTGAGATATTTTGTGGTAGATTAAAAGAACTATTTACAAGAAACCATGTCTGAACGAGTCTCAATTACTGACCAAGTGCCTAGTAAGTTTGCGTTTGAATTGAATTTTATTTCGACAGTCCCTGATGCTAGCAGGTAACGAATTCCAGAGTCTTGGCAGGGCTATTGTGAAAGAGGATGAGTATGAGGAGGTGCGATGGGATGGTATTGTTAGTATTGTTTCATGGCGAGAGCGTGTGTTCAGATTGTGGTGGGAAGAAAGGTAAGTGAAGCGAGACGACAGGTACGAAGGAATAGAAGAGTTCAAGATTTCGAAGAGAAAGAGAAGTGAATGTAAATTTCTTTTCTTATCTAGTTTAAGCCAACCTATTGCTTCCAGGGATGGGGTAATATGATCATATTTACGAACATTGCTTACAAAACGTACACACAAATTATGAGCACGTTGAAGTTTCATTTTGTTGTCGCTGGAAAGGTCAGTCAGTAAAATGTCAGCATAGTCAAAATGGGGAAATACAAGGGTCTGCACAAGGGACTTTTTTAAGCAAGAGGGAAGATGAACATTTATCCTTTTTAGCACATGAATAATAGAATATACTTTTCTGCAGGTTTCTGTGATTTGCATGTCCCAGTTGAGATTATTATCCATGTGAATGCCAAGATTTTTTACCGAAGAACTGAAAGGGATATGCACTGTACTTACTTTAACGGGGGAAATGTCGAGGTGCTTTACAGCGTCGGTTTGCCGTTTGTGTCCTAATATGATTGCTTGTGTCTTTCCAGGATTGATATTAAGATGGAATTTCTTTGTCCATGTCACAATCGAGTCAATGTCTTTGTTCAATTTATCTATAGCGTCATTTATTCGATCTAAGCGGGAAGAGATGTAGCATTGAAGGTCGTCAGCATACAAGTGATAGTTACAATGCCTTACATGAGATGTAATATCACTGACATATATCGTGAACAACAATGGTCCGAGTACCGAACCCTGTGGTATACCTGATGTTATGTTAAACCAGGAAGAGCTTCGATTCCCGGATACAACACATTGTTGTCTTTCCCGTAAGTAGGATTCGAACCAACTCACAGCAGTCTCTGACAAATGCAGATTTCTCAATTTATGGGTGAGCAGGTAGAAATTTACAGAGTTGAAAGCTTTGCTAAGGTCAAGAAGTGTTAGTATTGTTACTTTATTAGAGTCGATTGCTTCACGAATGTCTTCTGTCACTTTAAGTAGAGCAGTGCTTGTGTTGTGTCCAGCTCTGAAACCTGACTGATACTTGTCGAATAGTTTGTGTTCGTTCATGTAGTTAGTAATTTGTCTGTGTACGATTCTTTCCAGTGCTTTTGATATGGCTGGCAGGATACTGATTGGTCTATAGTCGTTCGGGTCGGTGGGAACTTTGACTTTTGTAAGAGGAAGAACGAAAGCTTGCTTCCATATTTTAGGGAAAGTTGAAGTGATTAAGGAACTATTGAATATGTGTGCAATTGTAGGTATTACTATGTCTTGTATTTTCTGTATGAGTAATATGCTAATGTTGTCTGGCCCTTGAGCTTTCGTCTTGATGCGTCGGATGGCTTTCATTACGTCAATAGGAGTGACGTCAGTAAAATAGAATTTGTCTCGAGTTGGGGGAGCTGAGTCAGGCAAAACTGTGTCTTGTTTCGTTGTGTTGTTTAAGGTCGGGTCCTTTACAAAGTGTTCGTTCAATCGGTCAAGTGGGATGGGTATGTCTGCTTGTTCACTAGCCCTTCCAAGTCCAATGACCTTCAGATTTTTCCATAACTCGGAAGGGGTTGTGTTGGGCTCTATAAGTTTGTAGGAGTATTTGAGTTTAGCGTTTCTTATTAGTTGAGTCGTTCTGTTTCTTAGGTGTTTATATAAGTTAAAATATTCGTCGTTTTTATTGCGGGTGTATTTCCTATAAGCTAAGTCGCGTTCGGACATCAGGCTACGTATTTCAGTCGTCATCCAAGGGGCTGGGGTCTTTCTGGTACGTTTGGTCTTTAATGGTGCGTGTTTGTCATAAAGTTGAAGTATTAACGTATTGAATAAGTCTACTTTCTCGTCTACAGTTCGTAATGTCCAGATCATGTGCCATGGAAGTTGCGCAGCGTCTTCTTTCAGTGCAATATCATCTATTCTTTTGATATCCCTGTAAGTAATTACTCTAGGAGTCGATTTAGGACACTGCAGATTAAACGATAGATAAATGATATCATGCCCTGATAGTCCTGGTGCAGGCAACTGTCCATGCGTCAGTATTTTGTCGGCATTGTTAGTAATTATCAAGTCCAGTAATGTGTCTGTACCTTCCGTATGATGTGTGGGAGCTAGGGGTAGGATTACCATATCAAGGCACTGAAAGAATGATTTAAGTCTTTTAGTCGTACTAGAATGTAAGTCAAGTAAGTTTGAATTGAAGTCACCCATGATTATAACGTTCTCATATTGCGGCGTTACGTTTAGTAAGGCGGTTTCGAAATCATCTATGTCATATATATGTGGGGGTTTATATACGACACACACTAGACATTTTGTAAATAAGGTGCAAATTTCAATGAACATGAACTCGGGTTTGGCAGAGTACTGGCTTGGAGAGTGATGAATAATTTTAGGTCGCAAATCGGATCTAATATAACCAGCCACCCCTCCGCCTCTCTTGCCCTCTCTGTCGTCCCTTACACTTACAAATCGCTCGTTGCTGCAGGTCATACCGCTGCGCTGGATGCCGTATGAAGCAGTGTTCGAGGATGACTACTCGACCAAGTCAGATGTGTACTCCTTCGCTTGCCTAGTCTGGGAGATGTTCTACCAGGGAGAGCTGCCGTTCTCCAAGATGTCGGACGACACAGTCCTCGCAGCCCTCAAGAAGCACGAGCTTCAGTGGAAGCCCCACAAGGCGGCGCCCCAGTCGCTGCAGTCCCTGCTTGTCAGCTGTTGGTCTGACAGTCCACGCGACCGTCCCACGTTTTCTCAGCTCACCGTCACTATCGGTGAGATTTCTATCGACAGTGCGATATGAAGAGACAGGACTGCCTCAAAGGACAGCCGTAATCTGTTACTTAAGATCCAGGTTCCTCTGTGTTGTTGAGTTGTGTTCCTGATGGCAACACTGTAGCAGTGGAGTCTGACAAGCAGGTATGGTGCCTGGCCAGTGTTCTTTCTTTTGCAGAAGAGCTACATTAGTGCACAGTTTTATTTTTCTGGTCATGTTGAATAGCATTTTGTTGGAATAACTCTTTCCATCTCATTATTTTAAGCTGGTTCTTAAGCCTCTGCGATGGCTGAATGGTCAGACCTTCAGACTGTCACGCAGTCGGACCGGGTTCGATTCCCGGTCAGGTCTGGGATTTTTTCATTGAAAAAAATCTATAGTGATACTTGTGGCGGACAAGGTCGCAGTTGGGGTTTTTCCCGGGGTTCTGCCGTTTTTCCCAAAATTAAGCATTTACATCATTTCATCATCATTTCTCGATTTCGTTATCATTCCGTAGCGTTCCCTGAACGCTGGCTGTGGGCAAATTTACTCTAAGGGTGGTGGAACTTCGAATTTGTTAGACCATTTGAAGCGATCGCACAATCACGAACTTGATGAATGCGCCGACAAAAATAATTACACAAAACATTCGATGCGATTTCTTTTTAAATCATTTTAGTTCTATTGTTCCCAAAGGCCCACAGTATAGAAAAAAAAAGTCTTGAAATTTCTCTGAAACGCAACTTTCGAGGCAATAAAAATACATGAAATATTTAAAAGACAACTTGAGTTATATTTTACTGTTTAGATTAAAATATTGAGTTTCTGAATGAAACTAAAGAAATGTGTGGTAATAATATAATTACAGTTATCCTTATCTAAATGAGGGGTTGGAAAGCAGTGGTGGATCATTAATGTTTACGTGAGGGGTTTGGACTTTTTCCGTTGCTGGTTGTCACAATCAAAAAATTAAGACAGAACGTCTCGAAGGGTGGTTCTCCCTTCGTCTTCAGGTGGAAGGAAGGAGAGAAAGGAAAAAACCTACTGTTGGGATCGTTACATACAGCTATTCTGTATGACTGACTGACTGATTAGGTTTTTTCCTTTCTCTTCTTCCTTCCACCTGAAGACAAAGGGAGAACCACCCTTCGAGACGTTGTGTCTTAATTTTTTGATTGTGACAAACAGCAATGGAAAAAGTCCAAACCCCTCACCTAAACAATTATCCTTAAGTTGATATCCGCATATATTGTTATTACAGGGAAAGAGTGGCGCTTTTAGAAGAGGCAGTTCAAATACTGACACCCTTTAACATAATGATCATAATCCTGTGTGGTGAAGAATCTGAATAAATTATTTTCGACTGTAAACTTTAACCCATTGATAGCACACATTTCTTTTGCTCCATTCTGAAACTCCCTTAATATATTTTACGTTAAACTAAACCAATTAGAATAATAACTGACAAAAACTGTTTGCGAATAAACGAGTGTTTCCAGGAGAACTACAGTATAAATGTTTACGTTAATTGAAGCGTCGACTGGAACAATGTTATAAGTTACATTTGGTAAAATTTACAGGAGCTGCAAAAATGTGTACATGTACAATGTTGTTCTTATAGGATAGCAAACTTTTGAGTGGACAAATTTCACGTACTGCATTGATGGACAGTTGCAAGCGAAAGAGTATAGCAAGCTAACATGACATACAACATTATTACACGGAAACACGCTGAATGAAAATTTTGTAACTTACAACGTTGTTCCAGCCGACGCTTCAATTACTGAAAAGCTTTACTTCTGCGTTAGTTTTGCAGTTAGATTTAATGTTATTAATTTGATCAATAACGAAACTAATACGGCTTTCCACATATACTATGAATTTCAAAATTAGAAAAAAAAAATCTGTCAGCTAACGTAGCACTTCAAGCAAAACAAGAAAATAAAGAGCCGAAGAAAGAGAGAGAGATGAACATAAAGGAGAGAATGAACAAAAAAAATTACAACTTATTTTAAAAGATACGCGGACGTCAGCAGACTCAAATCACAACCGATCCGATTAAAGGAATGCTCAGCGGAAAGTGTATGTCTCCACATATACAACCTGCACTGCATCAATCGGAGGTAACCGGAGGACTCCGAATGAATGCGCGCAAACAACTGCTCTGGAGAAAAACCTAATCATAAGCAGCACTACCTGTTAAGGTCAAGTGGTCATGCAGAAAGCTTCACCTTGTCAGCACATAGGACAGGGGAAATTTAAAGGGATTGAGTTAGACACCATCTGCTACAGTGCTGCTTGTATTTTATCTGTCTCACAATCCGAGCAAAAGCACTTAATGATAAAAAGTATATAGTTTTTTTTTTTAATATTATGTATTCAAAACAATTTAATTTATTTCCATGCTCATTGAAGAAGACTGTTAATATATTGGAAATGTAGTGTTGTACCATTGTCAAGGTTATTAGGATAGTATTCAAGGTGATTTTATCATCAATTTTTATGAGTAATACTTTTTTATGGACACTGACCAGTGTCTGGCATTCTAAACTTTCTTCCAAGACAGAATTCAATGTGTGATAATTATTCTAAAATTTTTATATACTGTGTAATCGGTTTTTACTACACTTTTTTCACAATGATTTGTACAAGCTTGTATTACATTATAATTGTTTATACATACATACTATATATTATATAAATATATTTGTGTGTCAAGGTGACGATGGGTAATGTTTCAGTACATACTGCTGCTATCTATTTATATCATTTTCAGTGACATGTTTTGAATTTCTAATCCATCTATAAAAATTGATTACCAAAGAATGAAGGCTGGCTTTTGCAACTGGAATTTTTGCTTCATGCATTTCTAGGTTATGTCCTCACTTTCAGGCTGCTGGTATTAAAATATGTTTTATAGCTTAGTAGAGATAGGAACGATATATCGGTTTTTACAAAATACCTATATTTTCGTTTCGATATAGCGATATATTGATATCGAAATTTTGATTCAACATATCGTATAATGTATCGATTTTTCTCATAAATTTATCGATTTTTTTTTGTGGAATTATTATCATTATCAACAACAAAATCCACACTAGACAACTCCGATAGTTCCCGAAAGATGGCACTACTGAAGGTGGACAGTTACGTAATTGTGCAACCTCACTCAATACCTTGTTCTAATTGGCTGGACTGGAATTCGAATTCAAACTGTTTAATATGCAGCACCAAATTCAAATGCAGCGTTTGTGAACGTGAGACAGACGGGAGGTTTGTTATCAATGTTCTCCAACGAGCAACTCCCACCCTGAAAGGGATCCGTCTGACCTCAAAACGGGTATCAAAACTTTTATTTCTATATTCTGAAATGGAAAGAGAAACAAGGATTTAATACCTTGTGACATTTGTTTACGTCTATGATTTCTATGCACAACCTAGTGCTGACATTCTGTTTTCTTATTATATCTTTTAGTGGATAAAAATTCTATTCATATAAGCATCACCATTGATATTTGGAATGTTGGAGTGTAACAATAACTTGCAATGGGAACTTACTATACAACGATTGTATCAAATCAACTGTGAAGTTTGTAAAAACTTGCAATATTCTAAGTACCGTTTACTTACATTTAAAAATAATTACAAGTTCTGTTTACTTACATTTAAAAATGATTACGTTGTTAGGTAGAAAAGAGCATTATATCTGTGTCCTGGATTGAATCCTACATAACATTAGAATAATTGAATCGTGTTCCAATATCAAATACTCAACCATGTAGAGTTCACTTAACTCTTTCCCACTATATCATTTAAGCTCCCTTGCCTCCACCATAATTTTGATTTAGGTTAGGACCTACATCGTATGGTATTGAAAATATATTGTTTATTGTTACAATTTCAAATTTATGCTTTTGACTGTTATGATGTTAATTTCAGTGGTAAAAAGGAATATTAAAATTTAAGTAATTTTATTGTAATACAGTAAATGTACGCCTGAAAATGCAATTTGCTTACAGAAGAGCTGTATATCGAAAATCGATATATCGATATATTTTCTGTGATATATATCGTTTATCGAAATTAGATTTGCAATATATTGCAATATCAATATATCGGTATTTAATTTATTTCCTCCATCACTATAGCTTAGTTTAGTTTATTTAAAAAGCCATTAAATAAAACAAAATTACAATACACATAGTCATATTTAAAACTATTTATATAGGGTCAACTGTAGGTAATGTCATTAATATCAGGGAGTTATTCTTTGAGATATTTCAAACAAAAACGTTTCATACAATTTTGCTCTTTTTTGTTCCCTTTTCGAGATGAAAATTTCTTTATATGAAACATTTCATAGCGTGTTTTGGGAAAGCAATTGATTTAATTCCGGATATGCTGAGTTAATTGGGCGGCCGGGTAGCTCAGCTGGTAGAGCAGCTGGCTACAGACTGGAAGGTCTGGGGTTCGATCCCAGGTGGTGACAGGATTTTTTCTCGTTGCCAAACTTTCAGAACGGCTCCGAGGTTCACTCAGCCTCCTATAAAATTGAGTACCGGGTCTTTCCCGGGGGTAAAAGGTGGTCAGAGCATGGTGCCGACCACACCACCTCATTCTAGTGCCGAGGTCATGGAAAGCATGGGGCTCTACCTCCATGCTCCCCAAATGCCTTCATGGCATGTTACGGGGATACCTTTACCTTTTACCTTTTATGCTGAGTTAATTTAAGAGAGCAGTATATTATGATAATAAATTATTGAAAGAATTTTAGTTTTGTCCTTTAAATGTGCAAAAATTTAATCCGGATAAATGTAACTTTTTCCTGTAAAGGAATTTTTCAACAGTAATATCACTACAGGTTTTTATTTATCTAGAGAAAATCAAAACTCTAGTGGGATTTAATTGACTATTACACGATTGGAAGAAAGTGTATAAAGATTAGAAGAAATAAAGTACTCTAATACAATAAAATATTAATTGACTTACTGAAATTCTACTTCACTAATGTTAGCTTCACCAAAATGTTTTAACAGAGCCGCCATTTTCAGTTGACTATCTATGCGATAAACAAATGACGATCACAAAGCATGTTTTATAGCACTGTAAAGAATTTGCATTTTGAAATATTGGCAAACAAAGAAACAAATGCTAGGGAAGTGATAAAAACAAACAAATGCTAGGGAAGTGATAAAATTGTAGTGATAAACAGCCATGATTGTACTTAAAGATAAATTTCTGGTCCTACAGGATTTATCTGTTGCCTTTGTTAGCGATGATTGGTTGAAACACATTCTTTCGTACCGTTTTATTGGTCAAAAGTAATATGACATAGTAAAAGTGTAATAGTCAATGTAATAATACTTCATGATGACCACTGCAAAATCTGAAGAGTCTGTTCCTGTGAATTATTTATGTGCGAACAAAAGTAAAGAGTTATTTGTTAAGTTAAATTGTGTATTATTTATCTCATCATAGAATTTAAATTTTGCAGTTTTGGATTTGTAATTAAAATAGAAATATTTAATGGCTACCTATATCGATAAATATTGTCGGAAATATTTTACTGACTCTTGATTATTGAATGCATGGAGTAATACGACAATTGGTGACTACTTCTAGGTTGTCAAGGAGTCTGTTGTCAAATATGCCAGAAAAGTTAGTGACATAGGTAAGAATTAACGAAAATATCGACATTTTTCTTTGCTATGTAACCTCATGAAAATCCGACTTCTGCAACTGTCTGCCACATTACCCACCGTCATCCTTAATAAGGGGAAACTTAATTTCATGTATTTAGAGAAATTAGTCTTGCTTGTTGTCATTCCTTCTCATATCCAATTGTAGTACAATTTTCTGTCCTTATATCAGCAAGAAATGCTGCATTTATCTCGAATTTTTTTTCCAACTAATGGCGGGTACTTGACTGTTCGTCATTCGAAGCCAGTTGTGTGGACCAATTTACCGACAGAGTCGTAGCCCAGGGTGCGCCGTAGGAGGCTGGTCTACGCTACACCCACGATGAGATGAGATGAGATGATGAAGATTTGTTGGGCTGCCACAAGGGAACAGGAGCTTCCGGTGAAAACTTCTGTGTTACCTGAACCATGGGCTTGCCCAACACAAGTTGTAAATGGAGGGTATGCCGGGTATCGAACTCGGCTCAACAGGATTATAAGTCCAGCACTGTAGCCACTAGACCACAAAAGACAAAAAATTGTGATACTGAAAAAAAATGTATGTCAAGATTTCATAGCGAGACTTTTATAGCATTGTCTGTATCTTCATTAAGATTACAAAACTAAAATTATAGTAGATTTAAAAAATACGTATCAGAGTTGGATAAGTTACTTTTTGAAAGTAACGTAGCTACAGTTACAATTACAGCTATCAACAGACAGTTACTTTAAAAAAATTATAAATTGTATTATGATATCTTCCCCAACCCTAGTATGTGTTTCATCTGAAATAAAATAATGGATGTCTGTAAACTAAATACAAATTTGTGGAAAAAGAAAAGAGCCAAAAATGTTAGTAGTTAAATATACTTTTAAAAATATCCAAGAAATTTCTCTCGCATAGTAAATATTAAATTGAAATTTATCATAATAATTATGAAGGGCTAATAATAAATGTTATAAATGTTATGGTTTATTTAACGACTCTCGCAACTGCAGAGGTTATATCAGCGTCGCCGGATGTGCCGGAATTTTGTCCCGCAGGAGTTCTTTTACATGCCAGTAAATCTACTGACATGAGCCTGTCGCATTTAAGCACACTTAAATGCCATCGACCTGGCCTGGGATCGAACCCCGCAACCTTGGGCAAAGAAGGCCAGCGCTATACCAACTCGCCAACCAGGTCGACGGCTAATAATATATGACAGAATCATTATACAGTAAAACCTCGTTAATCCAGACTATTTGGAGGGATAAGTTGAGCGGTTTAATGAAAGTTCAGATTACGTGAAATAACCTAAAAGAACAGTAGAAAGTGTATTGAAACGTCGTTTATAGAAACAAAATACGTTTATTATGGTGTATTTAAAGGGCATAGGCCTAAATACACTATATAAAGCAATACATACAATGCTGTACATATTTATACCTTAAACCTTTGCTTGTGTAATCAGTAATAATATTTGTTTGTATAGTTTAATTACTTTAATGCAAACTTGATGGATTTTCTTTATTTTTAATACTAGTGTGATATTGTAATTCCATAGTTGTAATGTATAAAAGTCTTAAAATAAGGTTGTTTAATTTTTCCAAACTCATTTTTTTTTGCTGTCCGGATTAAGCAAAGCCCGGCTTATCAAGGTCCGGATTAACGAGATTTTACTGTATTTAAAAGTCCATAATACCGTATTTACTCGAATATTTCACGCACTTTTTTCCCGCAATTTCGATCTATAAATTAAGGGTGCGTGAATTAAGCGAGGAATTTCACAAGCTGGTATTTTTAAGGGTAAAAATGACAAAACTATGCAGTTCCCTTACATATCCTAGTAACTTGTCTTCAAGATCAGGGAATTTTCCACTTTTTGGCCCACGAAATGCTTTCCTTGATGCATTTGTTTCTTGAAGAGCTTATTTTTGTTTCCTCCAGTAGCGAATATTAAATTCTGGAACTGTGAATTCACGCCCAGCTGCTCTGTTGCCATGTGTTTCTGCATACGCAATAACTTTTAATTTGAAGGACGCAGTATGACTCGAATATCGGGATTTACCATTCATTGTTAAAACTTTTAACAGACGGCTTTTGACAGGTTTCCCTTTTCGAGTCTCAAACTCAACTGATGCGATCCAACACAAAGCTTTCAAACCACCCCCATTCAAATGGTAGGGGGAGGTCAATACCCTATACCGGTATTTTTAAAGGACTTTCATAGACGAGAAGGGTGCGCCTGTAACAGGTAGCTGTCCGGTCCCAAATACCGCTATGCACTCTCTCGTTACGGCATTTAAGATACCGTACATTCAGGGCTCCTCAACATAACACACCTCATTACTTCAAGTTTCAGTATGTACTTGTTACGGTATTTCACGAATATTAAATGCGTGAAATATACGAGGAAATTAATTTATTAAATTATATAGTAAATAATTTGGGTGCGTGAAATATGCGATGGCGTGAATTACGCGAGTAAATGCGGTATGCTTCATGTCCGAAACAAATTTAAATTCTTACAACAAAATATATTACAAGCGAAAAAATAGTAACAATATTTTCGTTATATCATTACTGATAAAAGTAAATTTGCTACAGTTATAGTTACTTTATTTAAATAATAACGCCACTACAAAGCATTACTTTGAAAAAGTAACTTACTAGTAATGGCATTACTTGTAATGTGTTACTCCCCAACTCTGCTTTTGTGTATCAAGAACACGACGATTCTGAACATATTTCAAACAGGAGTGAAGTACAAGGATATTGCAAGACTAATTTCTCATTCTCATGACACGAATTACTGTAAGTAATAATAAGTTGTATATAGAGTGTTTGTGTGTATGCCAGCATGTGTGTTTGTGTGTGTGAAAGGCAGGAGTGTACACATTGCACTGGAGAAGAAAGGAACAGAAATCAGGATTTCTTGTTGAATGAAATTCCCAGTACTGAGGAAACCAATCTTAAAACTGCTTATAACCTGCAAACAGGGCACTTCATAAGATGAACGGTAATGAATAAAATGTTGGTGAATATAAACAGGAAACAAATGACGGAGATGATATGTAGAAATGTAAGAGAACTTGAATCAAGTTTCACAAGTGTTAGAGCAGTTCTTGCTTGCTCTGAACTTGATGCATTACTGAAAATTTCTGTTCCTTTACTCTCCAAATCTTTTAATCTTGTTTGATGTAAACAGGGCCTTTTAAATTCCTTTTGCGTGGATGGGCATTTGTTATCTACATACATAAAACTATGGATGTAACTCATACTCAAAGGTACTCATGTTTGAATGATGGATATGTTGGTAATACTGGTTGTCTCCCTGTGATTAAATGTACTTCTCATTTCCCAAAAAGGCTGTGCTCTGGTGTTAGATCTGCTGTTAAGTTGCTTGTAAAAATAGTTGTGGCAGTGTCAGGGTTGCGAACCTTGTTCCATTAATTATGTAATACAGGTAGTAATAAGGGGACAATGGACAGATGGATGTGTAGCCACAGTCTATTATATACAGTTGCGAAGCTCAATATGTAGTAAAAATGCAAACATGGGTAGTTGCCCACCACTAGGATCGCTACTATCGCCTCATCATAGCAGATTTCTCTCCTAGTAGACGACAAAATATGTTACACTTTCGTTGTTTTCTTTTGGAAATATTAACACCTGCCTTCCATTATTGAAATATTAAATGCATAAAGTTAATTTATTATTTTAATGAAGTATATTAAATTCCACCATAAACTCGAAGATACCTGCAAGAAATAGGTTAATATTATTTTTGTTTGTGCAAAACGAACTGAAATTTACTATAATCGCTTCACTCATTCAAGATTATAGCGATAAGTAACTATGAAACCAATAAATATTAATTTTCATTTCCCTTTACAACAATAATAATGGAAATATGAATTAATGGAGTAACTTACGTGTACCGGTACTTGTAGTGTAGGCTTACGTAGTTAACAAAGTGGGATGAGGTTAAGCAATAATAATCACACCAGAATTTGAAATAAAACGTGATCAATAAATTTTATTGTAACAGACTTTTTCTACGTCTCTAGTAAAGTAACAAATAAAAATAACAACAAAATTAACAGCTATAATTAAAAACATATCCTTTGAAAAAAAAAGTAGGCCTAAGCAATAATAATCCCACCAAAATTGAAAATAAAACGTGATCAATAAATTTCATTAAAACAAACTTAATTTTTCTACGTCTCTAGTAAAATAATATTCCAATTATTGTATTTTAGCCATTAACATTTTCATTACAACCAATAACGAAATTTCACAAGCATCAATGTGAAATACGCAACGAGCTAGCACTCGATGGAAATACGACACAGTCCAAAGTCGACCATGGACAGTCTATTGTTTCTAGTTGCTAACCGCTTGGAGCGCTTTATCACGAGATTTGCAAAAAATCACCTCAAGCTTCGCGACTGTATATAGTAGATTGTGGTGTAGCCCCTGTTGTCTTTTATCTTCATGTCACAGCGGTTCCTTATTCAATCAAGGCTACTTTCTCCATTTATCCACTTCCTAGAGGCAACATATCAAGTATATCACGATGCAGATTGTTTGTTCGTTACTGCCATATTGGCATGAGCTGCATGGCACGCTCCCACCTCAAAAACCCTTTTTGTGAAGTTATGTCGGTGCTGTTGTCATTTGAGATATTTTGATATGATAATGGTATAAAGGGACAGAGATACAACTATTGCGTATTTACACCCACTATTAAACGGCATTATGGCCAAAGGAAAAATTATCATGGCAATATACAGGGTGAGTAAAAAGTATGGAACAATGCTTGTAAATTCCTTATTTATAATTTTATGAAGAAACTATTTGAACCACCCCATGCAGAAAGTGCTTCAGTCACAAATTTTGAAAAAAAAAAAAAAAAAAAAAAAAAAAAAAAAAAAAAAAAAAAAAAAAAAACGAGATATCGATGGAAATCATATCCTGTGCAGAAAGGTATTCAGTCCAATGCTTGGAAAGATAGAAACTGAAGCATCAGGCTCAGGGTTCTATGCAGAAAGGAATATAGTGTACAGAATGTTTTTCTTAGTTTCTCAAAACTAGATCTAATGGATTGAAGCCCTTTCTGCATGGGGAGATTCCTTTATACAAAAGTTGTAGGGTATCAAAGAAGGAATATTTTGAACATATTTTCATGTACTATGCTTTTCATTTATAAAGCACGTGCCAATGAGTCTGTTTTTTTTTTAAATGGCACTTTCCCATTTTTGGATTCAGTACGTACAAAATCATATTTTTTTGCCATTTATAAACTATTCTTTTGTAAAAATTACCTCCTTTGATGGCAATGTATGTGTACTAAATAAAGGGAAATTTTAATGTTTCAGTACATCAATTTGAGGAGGCTTTGGATTAAGCAATTGGAGACAAAAGATAATAGAAACAAAAGCTAATAAAAACAAATGAATAACAATGGGTAACAGATTTATGCATTTTTGGCAGTAAATGGAGGCCATTTTGAGCATTTTTGTGAACTGAACTCAACACATGATACAACACAACAATGCTAATTTTGGTTTTAATGGATTTTCTTGCTTTAAAATCCACGTATTGCATTACTATTGCAGTTAAATTTCAGTGGTGCATATCCTATAATGTGTCTTTTTTAAATTATAAGTTTAAATAATATTACTATTGTTATTCAGTTGTTTTTATTAGTTTTTGTCACTGTTTCTATTAGCTTTTGTCTGCAATTGTTTAATCCAAAGCCTCCTCAAATTGATGTACTGAAACATTAAAATTTTCCTTTATTCAGTACACATACATTGCCATCAAAGGAGGTAATTTTTATAAAAGAATAGTTTATAAATGGCAAAAAAATATATATATGATTTTGTGCGTACTGAGACCTGGAGAATCCAAAAATGGAGAAATAAGTACATGGTGATATTAAAAAAAAAAAAAAAAAAAAACAGACTCAATTGTTCAAAATATTCCTTCTTTGATACCCTACAACTTTGGTATGAATAGTTTCTTCATAAAATTAGAAATAAAGTTACAAGCATTGTTCCATACTTTTCACTCATCCTGTATAGGCTTATGTACAGGACTTTCATTTCAAAACTTCCCAGTCTAAATTAAATTTGATATGAATAGTTATTTAAACAAAATCACATCAATTTAGATATTGAGGAGAAAGTTAATTTATTGTATTACTGCTGAAAATTCTTATGCATTGAAATAATAATTCGGTGGTGTTTGGGTAAAGTCATAAAAATGAGTTTTGAGATGAATGAAAATTAAACTTCGGACCCTTATTGCAAATAATTTTCTACACAAATAAAACACATCAAATGCTAGTATTATTTTGTTTTTTTGTGCACACCTACTTGTAGAATTTAACTTGTGTATTCACTTGGGGTAAAAACTCCATTTGTACAAAAAATGACTTAAACTCATTATCTGAACACAATCGAATTAACATTACAGTAAACTTTTTATATCTCGAAATTTTAATACGAAATTACGAGCAGCTTGGAAAATACATCCTTGACTCTTGCAAGCAACCATTTATAGCAACTTAAAAGCGGATTTTTTTTCTTCTTTGTTCTTGTGCAACTATCTCCGAGTGATGAAACTTCTTTCGTAAGTGAAAGTCTGATACCTATCTAGGCTAATATATTTTTCCACATATCAAAAACCAGTTTGAAATTCTGAAAGAGTGAATCGTTCGCTTCTAGTCACTGTCTAGTGTAGTTTTGATACACAGTCTCTTTCATCATGCATCCATAGACTTGAAACTAAGTGTAGCTGCATCATTGTAAAAACATGATTTTCATGCTGACATAATCCAGTTGTATTCTCCAGTCTGAACACACACTCATCATTCCATTCCATGAATGTAAAGACGATAACTGCAATACTGAAGCTACTGTGAGACATTTTTACTGCGTTAAATGTTAACTTATTCATCCTGAAGTAAACACTAGAGTGCACAGTTTAGATCACCAATAATTTAACTAGTAGCAAATGTATTCTGACCCTCTTACAGAAGATCTCGGATGTTACCATAATACCACAGTCTAATATATACAGTCACGAAGGTCAATACTTAGTAAATATGCATCCATAGATAGTTGTTAACCACTAGGATCGCTACTATCACCTCATTACTGACAATGCGAAATAGTACCTGCACAGTCTATTGTTCCTAGTACCCTCAACAACTTAAGCTTCGTGACTCTATATACTAGACTGTGATAATACCTACAAGAAAATTATATTTTTATTCGATTGGTGTACAAGCTCGTAGCATTTTTCTGTACTTTCATTCATCTGCTGTGTATGTTTCCATAGCAACCAAGTATTTATTTACGCTACAAACTTATGCACCAATTCAATAGTTATGATTTCAGAATTGAAACTTTTTAAAACATGATTTAAAAAATACAAACAATTTAAAAGACTGGTAAATTCTATTCTATTCTTGTTAAAATAAAACTGTTAGAATCAGGCTCAGTTTTATAAAAGTTACTAATTATAGGTTATTTTTAACTGAACATTAATAAATAACTCTAGGTTAGTTTCTATGTTGTATAAAATTAAGAACATGTAAACTAGGTTTAGTACTATAACTGATATTTGCAGTAAAATATGTGGCAACATCGCGAAACATGAATGAAATTCGTGTGTAAAGTCAGTTGATTTTCAATTGTTTCTCCAATGAGAAAGAAAACATAATCATCACTGCCTTATGAATATGAGTCTCAATACGTGTCAGAAGGATCATGAACATTGGATTCAGAGCATGACTTAGTTTTGTTTGTGGTTGTAACTGAGGACGTAACATTTGCTCAAGTTGTTCCACTGCAAATTTTGGTAACCAAAATCTCATTTTAAATTGTTTGTCATCGAGTTCAGTGAATGGATTCCCTCGCTATGGAAAACATGAGGAACACAGCGAAATTCAATATTATCATCAGATAAAATCAGAAACCTGTAAATAAATATATTAATTTATATTTCGGAATATGTATTATATGTCTTTCTCTTGTTAAATTTTACTGTACCTGGTTAACATGTTTCGGCCTGCTGCTGTTGGCCTTCTTCAGAACTACAGACACAAAAACACATCCGAATGAAATTCTCAACACACAACTCAATTTCAGAACACACACTCTTTAACTCCACATTACAATACACAAACACACCCCCACAGGAAACAAAATAAAAGGTGCCAAGACCAACAATAACTAGTTCTGAAGAAGGCCAATAGCAGGCCGAAACATGTTAACCAGGTACAGTAAAATTTAACACGAGAAGGACATATAATACATATTCCGAAGTGATATACTGGTAGTACTAAAAGTTGTGTAATCAAGATGTATTAATTTGTAATTTAACTTATCCTAGAAAAAAATATTGAAAGTGTGTATGTCATTTCGCCACAACTGGGACTTAAAAGTTAACAAAAGTCTGTCTAAATACAACAAAAATAAATTTCACTCACCATTTTAATTATAAGGAAAATCTCTTCGCTTCTTTTTTTTTCGGAGATATTTTCTGTAAACTTCAGTTACTGCGATTAACTTAAGAAGATTCGTCATTTATATTTATATTTAACTCAAAGTTAGGACGAAATAACCTAAAGTTAGTATTTATACAACCAAACATTTGGACTTACATAATTTATTCACACAACTGACCTTTATGAAATTGTGTGCTCTATCGAACTGAAAGCAATGGTAACCAAGGTAATGCATTTTCTTGTATCAACAAAGACAACAATTGGAACATTTTCTCGAGATATTTCTGTTAGGTTCTGAATAATGAATGTGTGTCTGCACAAGAATTTTGTAAGCATTGTAACTGTTTAAAGAACATTATTAATTCGTGTAATACATTTATTTTATGTATTGTGATGTAGCATACTAGATATTTGCCTTTGAAGAAGAGAGTGTGTGTTCAGATATCACTGAATATATACTGGATTCATTTTGTAATTTTGTATATAAATTTGTATAATGCAACATTTCGTATTCTCAGCACATACAATTATCAATGCTGATGATGTATTTAAGCTGCATAAATTAAATCAATCATTTGACATACTGTATCTTATTATTTATTTCTTGTATTCAAACCATTTTTGATCCCAAGTTTATCACATAAACAACAAATGTAAGTATTCCAAAATTGGATTTGAGTCCTTCGAAATAAATGTTGCTGTTTGAATGGCCAGAAAGATTAAATTAATGGAGAAAACCCATCATATCTGTGACCTCGAGGCTTATAGTGCAATACCTGAACTGCGACATCATAAATACTGTTTGAAATTAAGTAGGTACAACAATAGTATCAGTAGTGGTGGTAGCAGTAGCAGTAGCAACAGCAGCATTTATCGCATGCCTGGGGCTTATTGTGCTTCCCACTACAGTTCTGTGAATGATATTTGTCGCCAAAGGTAGTGCTCATGTACGAATGCGGCATGGTTCACCGTGAACTTAACCCAGGCTATGGTGATGATAATGGCATTTGAAGAAATGATGGCGAAGTGAGTAAGAGGTCCAATGTCGAAAGTTACTCAGCAATTGGGTGAGGGAAAACCTCGGAAAATACCCCAACCACGTAACTTATCCAGACCAGGATTTGAAGCCTGTGTCTACTTGTTTCAGTCAGACTTGCTAACCGTTCCTCCATATCGGTGGGTAATATTATAATTATAATAATAATAAAGAGTAAAATATAAAACACTGGATCTCATTAGAACGAAAAATAATTTCCAATACCGGTATTTATAAGGCAATTATATTTTTACTTTTTATCTAATTTTATTGTATGATATATATTTTGCATAATAAGATGAAAATGCGTCTTTTAACCTCCTGAGTCCTGAGAGCATAGTATTCTATGCCATACTTCATACAAGACTATGATAGAGAAGGATCCTGAATACAGAGCAGTTATATTTCTTGAAAATATAAATGATATTGGATGATATGTAAAGAGTCCCAAAGAATTTGTAATAGGTTGTTTTGTATTTGAAAGACTTTGAATTTTAATTTCATTCTTAGTTGGTAGCTTTTTTTTTAGTTGGTTATTTAATGACGCTGTATCAACTACTAGGTTATTTAGCATCGATAAGATTAGTGATAGCGAGAAGGTACTTGGCGAGATGAGGCCAAGGATTCGCCATAGATTACCTGGCATTCACCCTACAGTTGGGGAAAACCTCGGAAAAAAAACTCAAGCAGGGATCGAACCCGCACCCAAGCACAACTTCAGACCAGCAGGCAAGCGCCTTAACTGACTGAGCCACACCGGTGGCTTAGTTGGTAGGTAGATTGTGGAAGGGAACCTCTCGCTCCAAATAACATACCTTTAACGACCCACTGATTAACAGGTATGTTATATTTAGAAGAGAGGAAAGGTAGGCCTGGTTCATATATTTCTTGTTTTTCTTGTTGACCTCGTCTGCTTGTGAGAGGTTTCTCTCAAAGTGGATGGTTCGATCTAATACCATGACATTCTTCACCCTGTTGATGGCTGTGATGTCCACACACCTGTTGGAATCTGCAGCCAAAATGCAAAGAACCTCCCAACGAAGGTGTTTTAGGACTTCTGCAATACTTGTCTTCACTCTATGATGTCTATTGTTCCATAGCAGCTTGCTTTGTATGTCTGTTCAGACCCGAAGTATAATATAATATACCTGCATTTGTGCCCTTACTGTAACCTACAGAATTTTTTCTGCATTTTTCTTAATGTCAGTGACTTTTTTTTTTTTTTTTTTTTGAAGTGTAGAATTATTATATTGAACTAAAAATAAAACAACAAATGTCTCAGGCAGGATTCGAGAGGATAAGCCTCTTTCCGCTCCTAAGCTAAGGGGTCCGAAGAGATGATGGGAGGAGCCGAATTTTCTGATTCGTAATCATCATCACTGGCAAGTTGTGGAGAGTGAACTATCGGTACTGTATTTTTTATGCATTGCCTTATTGCAAAAACAAATCCTCCCTTGTGTCACACGCAATTTAAATTTTTTTGGTTCAAATTATTAGTAAGGTAAGTGTTTATAATCGTATATATCAAATTCTGTTTAGCGTACGATTCATTTTACACTGCATACTACCCATACCGGTATTGAAAAGCAAGACAAAAACAAATTTAAGCGAAAATTAACAAATTTTATCATGAATATTGTAGTTGTACTGGAATGTAAAGATATAAGAAAGTTAACAGCTAAATAATATAGCAACAATTAATTGAAGTAATGAGTAAATTTAGTTGGAATTACTTTTATTGTTTTTGTTGAATTTTTTGAGGTATAAGAGGGGAGGGAAAGAAGGGTGGACAGCCTGCAACAAGAGGGCTTTTATAATATCCATCTCACTTCAACTCGCCAAAAAATTGTAACCTTGCAACATTTGGACTTGTTTCACATCTTAAAGCTTCAGTGCTAATGTGATAAGATCTATGGAATACAATAAAAAAATAAAAAAAAAGATATAAAAAATAGCCCTCTTGGCCTGGCAGATGTCCCCACCCTCTGGTAAGACAGAGAAAGAAAATGTTTTGCATCTCAACAGCTGGAGTCAGGGTTGACAATATTGTCAATTTATTGTGAAGGAAAATATATTTATGGGATGAACTATATTTGTTATATATTTTTTATATTAAAATATATACAATAGATAGCATCTGTATAAATATTTTTATAGTTGGCTCTATCCTATAGAAATCTTAATTTTCTCGTTCAATTTGCGTAAGGTTTGTAGCTCTGAGGTACCAGGAAAGAGAGGGAAAAAGAGTTTGTAGCAAATGTTCTCTGCTGGAGGTGTTACAGTAAGAGATCGTATTTATTAATAAATAATATATTTGTATATTTAGCGACGAAGTAAAAAATAATGTCATGTTTCGAGGGACGTGTCAAGGAATTGGGAAGTGTTTCGATAGACTGTTTCCAATACAGTAATTTACAATCTACGGTGTACTTTTTATCTCATTGTCATTCCGGTATGTATAATAAAATATATTGTGCAATGAAGTTATTACGGTATGAGTTTGTGTTTTGAAAAGTTTTATTAACGCTTGATTTCTTTATTATAGGTCTGTGTTGAAGTGAATGCAACTATTTTTGTAACATCACCTAACCTCACTCTTTCTGTTTACTAACGATTTACTGTAATTCTCTGCAATATGAAGTAGTAGTACATTGAGCTATATATTTCTTTCATTCGTTTTGCAGATCACATGGGAGGTCTGAGGTCAGAGGCGTTTTTAAAGCGCCTTGGCATTTCAAATGATATTTATTTGTACTGCAGTGAGATTACGAGACTTATTTTGTCTGCAGAAAATACGTTTTCTGAAGTTTTGCATAAAATAAAAGATTTGCCACTTGGGGCTTCGAACATCGTTCCAATACCAGATCGTGATGGTTTCGTAGATGATGTCACAGTTACTCTGATACCAACTGGTCATTGTCCTGGTGCTGTTATGTAAGTATTTCTTTTTTCATGCTTCTAATGTAAACTAATCAGACGTCCTTGTGGCATGACAGTTCTGCTTTGGGGATGTTTGTTTTTCTGTTTTTCGTGAGTCTGGCAGAACGCCTAAATGCCTTCCTTTGTAGAATGTGAACTTCAAATATTCTGCTTTTCCTCAAAATGAAGACTTACAAGCAAACATTCTCATGGTGGCAGATAAAAAAGTTATTTTTTTCTTCCACCATGTTAATTTGGAGAAAGCTGGGTTTGCAGTAAAATACCTGCCCTTGGGCAGAACACTAAATGAAAATGAAATAATGTCAAAACAATTGCTTGTACAAATTTTGGCCACTGGAGTGGAATTACAAGGGTCGTAAAAAAATAAGTTTCTCTGAAGCCGTTTGCAGAAAGAAAGCAAAATTTCATTGGAAAAATTTATTGGGACAGATACTACAACTGTTAAGCTGTTTTTCAACATATTCCCCGACTGGAATTGAGACATTTGTCATACCATAGGATCGACAGAGAGGTGCACATGGCTGTCACTCACTGGTTCCAATCCAGGCGGCTTATATGATACAAAAACTGATGTCACGATTTTTTAACTTTTTTCTCTTTTTCAGAATCGACGATTTTATGTTTATTTTCGGAAGGTAATAGAAAAAAATTTCAGAAACGCTTAATTTCGACTGTAACCTTACATAACCTATCACAACCTAAACTAACATAACCTAACTTTAACTAACTCTAACTAACCCAAGCAAAACTAACCTAATCTAAGCTAACATAACATTATCAAGTTAGCTAAGGTTAGCTTAGTTTAGCTTGGGTTAGTAAGGTTAGGTTAGTTTAGGTTGTGATAAGTTATGTTAGATTACAGTCGAAATTATGTTTTTTCGAAATTTTTTTTGTTGCCTTTCGAAAATGGAGCATAAAATCATCGTTTGTGAAAATAAAAGTTAGAGATCGTGGAGTGATCGTTCTCCAGAATTACCTAGCACAACTCCTAACCACGTAACTGGACGATTTTAAGATCAAATTGGTGACAATGCTATTTATTGATTATATTGAGTGTGGTGGTAATTTAGGGTCGACAATAGGCATTTGCGCGATTGGTTCATTGAGAGAATTTTCACTCTATTATATTTACAAATTATTCTTGTATGGAGTCATGTTTCGTGTGCTGTAATCCAATATGTTGGCAGGTTCCTGTTTGAGGGGCGGGTTGGGCGAATTCTCTATACTGGAGATTTCCGACTTAGCAAGGGAGATACACCCAAGTTTCGTCAGTTGCACTACTTGGATGGAACTGTGAAGACAATTGACAAACTGTACCTGGACACCACTTTCCTGAGCTACCAGTATAAGGAGTTCCCATCGAGGATTGACAGTTTCGACATAATGTGTTATCACATCACATCGTGGCTTGATGATAGTGATGATAACCATGTCTACATTCAGACACCTGGTAAGACTCACTTCACTGTTGGAGGCAAGCATGGGCAGCTGCGAACTTCTACGAGAATGGTCATTGTCAGAAAAGAATTCTAGGAAATGTACTTACTTACTTACTGGTTTTTAAGGAACCCGGAGGTTCATTGCCGCCCTCACATAAGCCCGCCATCGGTCCCTATCCTGTGCAAGATTAATCCAGTCTCTACCATCATATCCCACCTCTCTCAAATCCATTTTAATATTATCTTCCCATCTACGTCTCGGCCTCCCCAAAGGTCTTTTTCCCTCCGACCTCCCAACTAACACTCTATATACATTTCTGGATTCGCCCATACGTGCTACATGCCCTGCCCATCTCAAACGTCTGGATTTTATGTTCGTAATTATGTCAGGTGAAGAATACAATGCGTGCAGCTCTGCGTTGTGTAACTTTCTCCATTCTCCTGTAACTTCATCCCTCTTAGTCCCAAATAGTTTCCTAAGCACCTTATTCTCAAACACCCTTAACCTATGTTCCTCTCTCAAAGTGTGAGTGCAAGTTTCACAACCATAAAGAACAACCGGTAATATAACTGTTTTATAAATTCTAACTTTCAGATTTTTTGACAACAGAATGGATGATAAAAGCTTCTCAACTGAATAATACCAGGCATTTCCCATATTTAACTTATTCTGTGTTTAATTTCCTCTCGAGTATCATTTATATCTGTTACTGTTGCTCCCAGGTATTTGAATTTTTCCACCTCTTCAAATGATAAATTTCCAATTTTTATATTTCCATTTCGTACAATATTCTCGTCACATAATCATGTACTTTGTCTTACGGGATTTACTTCCAAACCCATCTCTTTACTTGCTTCCAGTAAAATTCCCATGTTTTCCCTAATAGTTTGTGGATTTTCTCCTAACGTATTCACGTCATCCGCATAGACAAGCAGCCGAATTCTAGGAAATGTACAGTAAACATAACTCTTGCTGTACTAATGTGTTGTATTTTGTGTTTCAGCTAAATATGGGTCGGAAGCTTTGTTCATTGCAGTGGCAAAGAGGCTGGGGAGCAAAGTGCATGTCAAAGAAACAGCTTATGACATTTACAAGAACGTAGCAGAAATTCGAGAAGCTGTGACATTCGACTCTTTCAGCACCCGGATACATTGTTGTGAACCACTTGTGAGTATTAATGGAAGAAGTGGTGTGTGGAATGTCCCCCCCCCCCCCCCCCTCTTCAGTAGGTTTCAGAATTGCATTAAAAATGGTATAATTAAAAAAAAAGAAATATTTTAGCCATGAATGTTAATAAAGTCATTCCATCTAACACAAGAAAGAATTCTGTAAGTTTTGACTTCTTTCAGCTGTAAAGGCTCATTCGCAATGAAAATTAAACATAACGTAAGCGTTAACTTAAGAATATAAACGTTACGGTAAAATCAAGAAGTCATACCATCATTCACGATGGGAACATAAACATAACCGCAAACATACTTGGTAACCATAACCTCATATTCTGTCGTATACTTCTGCGCTCCACGATTGTGTTCTGTTTGCAAATCACGTAAGCATAAGCATGAAAGTTTGGAGTTTGCAAACTTTCATGTTAACGTCTTACGGTAATGTTTATGTCAATGCTTATGTGAATCATTGTGAATGATCCCATTTGGTAGCCTGGGCGCAAACTTCTGTGTTTATGTTACGGTTATGTTTAATTTTCATTATGAATGGGCCTTAATAGTTGTTATATTATAACAGTCAAGTACCCGCTATTATGTGTGTGTTCATTTCACTCATAATTTTCTGCCCAAGGGCAGATCTTTCATTTCAAACCCAGCATTCTCCAATCTTCCCTCTTTTCTGCCTTCCTCTTAGTTCTCTGCTTACGATCCATACATCTTAATGTTGTCTATCATCTGATATGTTCTTTTGTCCCGAACTTTTCTCCCGTTCACCATTCCTTTCAGTGCATCCTTCAGTAGGCAGTTTCTTCTCAGCCAGTGACCCAGCCAATTCCTTTTTCCCTTCCTGATCAGTTTCAGCATCATTCTTTCTTCACCCACTCTCTCCAACACAGCTTCATTTCATATTCTGTCTGTCCACTTCACATGCTCTATTCTTCTCCATATCCACATTTCAAATGCTTCTAGTCGCTTCTCTTCACTTCGTCGTAATGTCCATGTTTCTGCCCCATACAATGTAACACTCCATACAAAGCTCTTCACCTGTCTCTTCCTTAGTTCTTTTTCCAGAAAATGCTCCTTTTTCTATTAAAAGCTTCCTTGGCCATTGCTATCCTCCTTTTGACTTCCTGGCAGCAGCTCATGTTACTGCTTATAGTACACCCCAAGTATTTGAAGCTGTCCACTTGCTCTACTGCCTCATTTAGAATTCGCACGTTTACCTTCTTTATTTTTCTTCCTATGACCATGGTCTTCGTCTTGTTTGAATTTATCTTCATCCCATACTGCTCACAGCTGTCATTTAGCTCCAGTAGCATATCCCTTAGTATCGTCTCTTCTGCTAACAACGCCATATCATCAGCAAATCTTATACACTTTATTCTTCTTCCTCCTACTATCACTCCTCCCATGTTCTGAAAAAAGTTCTTCACTAAATCCTCAAAGTAGATGTTGAACAGGGTAGGTGATAAAGGACATCCTTGACGTACTCCTCTCCCTATTCCACTTCCTTGACATTTCTTCTCCTATCCTGACTTTGATTCTTTTCATATAAAGATTACTGAATAGCCTTCTTTCTTTCTAATCCACGCCAAATTTCTTCAGGATCCCCATCAGTTTATTCCAATCCACTCTGTTAAAAGCCTTTTTCAAGTCCACAAATACTACATACACTTCTTTATTTTTCTCTAGGTATCTTTCACTGATTGTTTGTTGCAGTCTAATTGCATCTTTCATATTTTTTTATTCTCTGGAGCCAAACTGCTCTTCTTCCAATTCTTCTTCCATTTTGGAATATAAATGTCTTTTCAGTATTTGCAGAAGAAATTATTGTTTACATTATTAGTTTAACATTGTCTCATTATTTGGTTCACTTGGTCATGCACAATGTAACGTACATTACTGAACTGATGTATTGGATAATACTACCTGATCACTACATGAAACTAATGCCACTCTGTAGTGGAACACATTGGTGCCCAAGTGATCACACTTTATATTTGTATCCAATGTGGTTTCACTATTGTTGTAGCTTGTGATGTCATACAACTTGTGATTATTTGCTTTTCTCTTCTAGAAACCCACATATCGTAAAGATGGTGATAAATTATGGATGCCATGCATTGGTAAATGGTGCAACGTTCGTTTTATTAGGCCGTGTGCTATGACTTTTAAATCAGGCATTTATAATGGCTCTCTGGTAAGTCACAGATATTGAATGCTTTGGCTACTATCTTTTGCTTTAACTATACCTAAAGGTCGGATCAGAAGTATTTACTTCGTTTCGGATGCATAAATTTGATGTTCTTGCTATAAAATAAGTACCTCACAGCTGTTTTTTCATGTCTCGTTGCTAAGACTAAACTTGTTAATTTAATCTCATATTGTTCAGTGAATTATGAAAACTTTTGTAGAAGAAAATTCAATTGTTTAAAATTTTATGTAATTAGGTTAGCTTTTGTTACTTCAAAAGGTAGAAGAGTTCTGAAATAGGCTGCATTAATGTCTAGCCAACCATGGAGCACATTTTGAACATTTAATTTAATAAATTTTATTAATTAAATTTAGGAAATAACCAAAAATAAACTGTATTTTCATCCCACAACCAATTGACAACAAACTCCAGGTTGCTAGGCGATGTTAAAAAAAAAAACAAAAGATGTGAGAACAAATGAATGAGATGTATAAACAATTGAATTCTCTTTCAGATGATTTAAGTATCATAATATGTTGTTTTCTAATGCCAGGCGTTTGACAATAAAGTCATTTGACCTCCTGCACTCCAATATTTTTCAAAGATATTATCATGGTCAGCCACTGAAGCACAGATTTTGAGGTGTTCCGAATCCATTTCTTGAAGTATCATAATATAGGGGTGCCATTTGAAATTTTAAAAGTGGTGAAACCTAAAATGCAATTAACACTAGTTTTTACTCCACACCTGTGGAGTAATGGTCAGCGCGTCTGGCCGCAAAACCAGATGGCCCGGGTTCAATTCGCAAGTTACCTGGTTGAAGTTTTTTCCGGGGTTTTCCCTCAAGCCAATATGAGCAAATGCTGGGTAACTTTCGGTGCTGGACCCCGGACTCATTTCACCGGCATTATCACCTTCATCTCATTCAGACGCTAAATAACCTGAGCTGTTGATAAAGCGTCGTAAAATAACCTACTAAAATAAATAAAAAACACTAGTTTTAAACTTTCCCCTCAGTATCTAAATTGATGTGTTGTTTTGTTTAAATTAAATTTAATTGAAATAAATAGTTATTTAGACTGGGAAGTTGTGAAATGTAAGCCCTATAGGTATGTAAAATAATTATTATAGATTTTGTCAACTGCACAGATTAGATTGTAGTATTTTCTTTGCAGGAGTCTGCAGTGCTGAAAGCAAATGGTCAGGAGCTTATCAGAATCTGCTATTCCTGTCACTGTTCATTAAGGGAGCTTGAAGACTTCATTAAGTACCTGAAGCCAAAGCAAATAGAGGCCTGTGTCCTGCCACCTGGGATGGCAGATACAAATATTATGCAGCTGTTGGAGGAAGTTAGCACATGGGATAACTCATCGGAAAGGCCAGTATTGACCATACCAAGTCGAAATATGAAAAGAGTGACGCATGCGGAAAACATAACATTCTGTAGCGATGTGGCTACAAAGAAAGTTGTGGTGAAGACAGAGATCTCTTCAGATGCTATGTTTGTAGAAGACGATATTGCTCAGGCTGAAGATGATGATGATGTTATAAGCGATAGTCAGAAAGAGATTTGTAGATTGGTTGCAGAAGATCTCATGCCTAAATCAGGTGATTCAGATGCCGATATTCGACAGAGTATATCGGCAACATTTTTGGAAAATGTGATACAATTGAAGAAATCAGTACCTAGTTCAAAACAGAATGATCAACATTACCAGTTTATTCCAGGTACCGGTACTATGGAATATGACTGATAACTTGTTCAAATTCTTGCTTTGGAAGATATGCCTTGGTACATGGAATGATGTATCTACTGTGTTTTAAATAACACATCATGTTTATGAGCAAGCATCTTGCTTAAAAGTGAATTAATGGTTAAACTTTAATTTATCTAAACTGAAAATCATTGTACAGGGTCTTTCATAAGTAATTGACCACTCGAAAAATTGACTAATTCTTATGATTTTTGGCAGTGTTGTACATCTCTGCTAGTAAGAACTTTTCTCAGTGCTGTATACTCGATTTGGTTACGCATTTGTCCACCAGAAGTCTCCACTTTTCTATGGAGAGATGAATGAAACTATAGCTATGAAATTTAAAACTTAGATTTAGTGTCAAAACCACAAATTACGATAAACTGCAGTGAACTTACACTAATTATGGCTCACAGTTCTCAGCATATCTGCTGCTCCGAAGAATGCACAAATGCAAGCGACATACCATATTCCTCGTGGACTGTTGAGAGCATTTCAAGAATTCCCGTCTGTTTGTGAGCACAATCTTTCCATCAATTGTGGGATGGTGAGAGGTTTATCTGCAAACATACAAGATCCTTAACAAATCCCCATAAAAAGAAATCCAGGGAAGTTAAGTCTGGAGATCGTGGCGGCCAAGCAATTGGACCTGCGCGACCAATCCACCGTTAGGAAACACTTCGTCTCCCCACCAACATGCTGCTTATTTGTTATACCAAATGCAAAAACGCATGGAATAGAAATAGCGCTTTCTGGTGGATACATTTGTGACTAAGTCGACTTCTGATGGGCAAACACATAACCAAACCGAGTGTACGGCACCGGGAAAGGTTCTTACTAGCGAAGATTTAAAACACAGCCAAGGTCCACACCTGTGGTGTAATGGTTAGCGCATCTGACCGCAAAACCTGGTGGCCCGAGTTCGATTCCCACTTGGGGCAAGTTACCTGGTTGAGGTTTTTGCCTCAACCCATTATGAGCAAATGCTGGGTAACTTTCGGTGCTGGACCCTGGACCCATTTCACTGGCATTAGCACCTTCAGTCCACACCTGTGGAGTAACGGTCAGCGCGTCTGGCTGCGAAACCAGGTGGCCCGGGTTCGAATCCCGGTCGGGGGAATTTATCTGGTTGAGGTTTTTTCCGGGGTTTTCCCTCAACCCAATACGAGCAAATGCTGGGTAACTTTCGGTGCTGGACCCCGGACTCATTTCACCGGCATTATCACCTTCATATCATTCAGACGCTAAATAACCTAGATATTGATACAGCATCGTAAAATAGCCCAATAAAATAAAAAAAAAGAAATTATCACCTCATCTCATTCAGTCGCTAAATAACCTGAGATGTTGATAAAGCGTTGTAAAATAACCTACTAAAATAAAAAAAAACTCAGCCAAAAATCGTAAAAATTAGTCAATTATTCCAGTGATCAGTCACTTATGAAAGGCCCTGTATTTTTCTTAACGAGTTTATTTAGGTATAAATATTTTAAGAAAGCTCATGTTTAAATTTGTTTGAAAAAAATTGAATGAAATACATGTTACTGATTTCCATAAAATGAGAAGTTTCTGGTTTTCTGTTTGTAATTTAATTCCAAGAATGAAAAGTCTGAAATGAACTTGTGCTTGAAAGTCGCAGGTTCTTAATGCATTTAGCATGACAACTGATTTTGACAATGAAATTGTTTTATTTATTTGTGGAGTTTTTGAGAAAAAAAATGTAACGTGCATAAACTCATAGTGAAGACAACGCCTATATAAGTGATTTGTAGATTAATTGCAGAAGATCTGTGAGAAGAAGAATTTGTTCCAGGTACTGTGGAATAGGCTATGACTACTAATGTAGTTGAATACTCTGTTTCAGAGATGTGCCTATCTGGAGAGATATATAAATAACACATCACGTTTCTTATCAACCAGTTTGCTTAAAAGTGAATTAATGCATAAAATGTAATGTATTTAAACTGAAAATAATTGTATTTTCTCAAGAAATTCGTTTATGTATGACTCAAATACTTTATGAAAGCCCATGTTGAAATTTATTTTTAAAATGTCGAATGAAATATTTCTGAAGTTGCTGGTTTTCTGTTGTAATTTCATTCCAAGAGTGATAAATCTAAAATGAACTTTCCCTTAAAAATTGCAGGTCTCAATGCATTTAGTATAACAGCTGATTTTGATGATGAAATTGTTTTATTTATTTGTGCAATTTTTGACAAAAATGTATGAGAGAATATAAGATTTACCCACACTAGCACAAACATTCACACATTTATGCATATGCATGTAATTTTATTTTTATAAGTTTTTATACAAAAAAAAAAATATGTGGTTGTGTATTTTTACTTCGTGATCCTTTTATAATGTTTGCTAGAGTTGTTAACCTTTATTAAAAAATCTGAAAGTCAGTTTTAATTTAAGAATCAAAATGATTTTAAATGTAAGAGGATGCTGTGAAAAATTGGAGTTAACGCACTTTTCCCACTCACCTGCCAAATAATATACAAAAAATTGATTTAAAAAGTCAGTAAACAACAATATAAATTATAATAGTAACTTTTGAAGACATTAAGAAAATCTGGTATATTAAATTTGAAAACAAGCTTGCGTTACTATGGAAATGTAATAAAAAAAAATGAAGGTTGACTTTATTACCTATAGATGTTCTCTCGTAATTTCTAGTCATAATAGTGTCTAAATTCTGTTTATTCTACGAAATGGTTGTGATGAAAGGAAAATTTACATGTGTAACATCTGTGTTGCCTTGTATAGATGGTGTTAGGTTACAGTAAAAATGATGTGGGGTTTTGTAATGGGTTGTCATTTAATTATGAAATGTAATTATGCCACCTGGGAAAAGAAATGCACTACTCTGTCTAAACAGAACTCTATAAAAGTCTTATAGTGGCCTTTGACAGACAAGGCAAAAAACAATATGAAAAATAATGAGGACTGGCATAGCAGTAAGACTGCATTGTTGCTGAGATTGAGTATATACTATTAGCCCTAAAAAAAAAAAACATATAGTGTATAAGTAGAAAATTAAATATTTGCATTAATGACTTGCATTCAGTTTTATCCAGTTTGATTTACGTAAATGTTCATTGGGGCCTGCACTATATATATACTGACATAAGCTAGAATAGTTTTAATTAAATTATTATGCAATATGTGTGAAGGTACAGTTTTTTTAAATTTTTGAGAATACATGATGTCTCAGTAAACAAACTTTGCATGTATTTTTCATATATTCAATGTATTTGTTACAGATTTTGTGCATAATTGTTCAGAGCTGTGATGGAAAGGCATAAATTATTTTAAGGTCCATTTGTATACACTTAAAATTGTATAAAATATGTGTTTGAATGAAAAGGTTACCAGATTTTTTTTTTTTTCACAGTTTATATTTATTTATAAGAAATGCTTTTAACATTTCTGTTAGATTGCCATGCACTTATTTTGGTTTTATATGATGTAAAAAATTATTGTATTTACAGACTGAAATACTGTTTTCTTTTTTTCAAAACAGTGAATTTTTTAAGCAGGTCTTCTTTAGATCCCAATTTTTCAGGAAGTTCCTGAAAGGTCATGTTGAGTTGGCTAAGATAGCAAGCATATCACAGTCAGTTTCTAAACTTATTCTGTGTTTTTGGGATGTCCACGTCATGTTCAATGATGAAATTCTCTCCACTGAAACATTACTTCTTTCTTTTAAAAATTTTTTCTCCATTTTGAACAAAGAGTAGCATTTCCTTTAACAAGAAAATAAAGCATTTCCAAACTTATGTTTATATAACATAATTCATCCTCTAGATCCGAAGAATGATTCTCCAAAGTTTTGACATACTTTTTAGTTACACCCTGTATTTTAAATTTGAACCAAAATAGAATTATTGCAGTAATCTTGATATTTTTAATTCTATTTGTATCTCGGTTAAAAAAAAAGTCATGCAGGATTAAATTCAGGTCTGCTGCTATGTAAGTTAAAACATTACACAATCGTCCAAAGAGCGATACTGGAGACTCTTTGTTACTGAACAGACAATATCATACTGGTATGTCTACAGTGTTGCAACATCGCCCAATCTTTAAATTCTTAATTCTGTACAGAATAAGCAAGATAAAATATTTATGTATTTTCATTTTCACCAAAGAATTTCGTGATGGCGTGCTTATCCATCAGTTTATTTTGATTCTGTAATTTTGTTAATTGTAACAAATGTTTTGACTGCCTCCGTGGTCTGTTGGTCAGCATGCTGGCTTCCAGATCAGGAGGTCCCGGGTTCGATTCCCGGGCTCGGCTCTCGGTGAATTTTTCTTGAAGAAGAATAATTCCCTGGGTGTCTAGAGTCTGGAAATTTGTATGAATGAGAGTGTGATTGTGAGTGTGCCGGGTTAATATTAATTAACCGATCGTCACAAATATAAAAATACATCAGGATTGTCACTGGGCAGTAACCTGAACACACGTTTCAGCGTCACATTGTTGACAAGTAACTCCATCTGTTAGCACAAACATAAAGCATCTAATAGATGCTATAGAGTTACCAACAATGAAAAAGAAAAAAAACAAACAAACAAATGTTTTCATGGAAAAGAAAAACAGATTTATGTCTTTCTTGGAAATGATTTTGTAATAATTCTATCCAAAACTAAAATTGCCCTCCAGCTTAAAACATGGCGATTCTTCTTATTTTAATGTGCTGAATGCGAAAACTGATTTTAAAAACCTTTCAAACTTATTTTTTTGCCCGTCCGTATCACCAAAATACACTTGGGATGGGCTGGGTTTAGTTCGTTATCACTTGTCCTATGCAATGCACTATGGATAAAATTTCATGTGACAGAGTGATTCACAGTGCTTTAGCAAATTGTCTGTGAGATTTGTTGCAAAAAGTCACTGATACTGGCCCAAAAAGAAAAATATACTATAATGTGAGTCTTCTTAACATCTGTTTTAAGATATATGCATATGTATTGTGAACACAACGAGGAAAATGTATGCCTGTGTTTTTTTCGTTATTGTTTTGTTGTGATTGTGTTGTTATTTTGTATACTTCAGGAGACCTGGGTGTTAAGAACAATAAACAATAGTCTATAAGTTTGTATGAATTTCATTGTGTCTAAGTCAGATATTAATATACTGTTTTCGTACTTGGGACACATTATTTCAATAAGCACAAGAAAAACTGTAATTAGAATAATATTGGGATGTAGTTTATACTTTCAAAGAAGAAATAAAAATAATTAAAAAAGTAAATACTTAGAATTTGTAAATTTGAATATATTTTTTTTCTAATTGAATCACATTTTTTTATTTTTTATATCTAGAAACATCATTGTTGCAACAGCTTAAATTCCAGATTAGTTAAAAAAAAATTCGGGGTCAAAATTTTGGGGGGGAAAAAGTACCAGGATACAGTAATTCACTAAACACTTTATTCTTCTTCCTCGTACTATCACTCCTCCCAAGTTCTGAAAGCAATTCTTTACAAAATCCTCCAAGTAGATGTTGAACAGGGTAGGTAATAAAGGGCATCCTTGTCGTACTCCTCTCCCAATTTCACTTTCTTCTGACATTTCTTTTCCTATCCTGTCTTCGACTCGGATTACTGAAGAGCCTTCTCTCTTTCCAATCCACCCTATTTCCTTTAGGATCCCCTTAATTCCCAATGCTCAGTCAGTTTAAGAGAACAGTGTATTACGATATTAAATGATTGAAAGAATTTAATTTTGTTCTTTAAATGTGCAGAAATTTGGTCCAAACAAATCTAACTTTTCGTTCTGCAAAGGAATTTTACAATGTTACATAATGTATTGTCATAATACACTGCTCTCTTAAATTGACTGAACACATTAGGAATTAAATCAATGGCTTTCCCAAAACACGCTATGAAATGTTTCATATAAAACAATTTTCATCTCGAAAAGGAAGCGAGAACGAGCAAAAGTGTATTAAACGTTTTTGTTTGAAATATCTCGAAGAATAACCCCTTAAAATGAATGACATTACTTGCGATTCACCCTGTACATATCCGATAATTGCCCAAATCCGACGGGTGGCATTCGTGAATCCGACCTGATAGGTGGGCCATCCTGCCTCAGCCCCTGATAGAGCCAGGTCTCGTTTCGCGGACGAGCATCCTGATAAGGACCACGGATCCACAGACCCAAGTCTTTCCTATATCACTAGACTTCACCCCAGTCTGTTTTTATTATTGTAAATTAGAGATGAAATGAGGGGGAGGTGGTGAAATCTACTTGATATTAATTGCACAAATTTGTATAGCTTAATGAAAGTATGCTACTTTGTATTGTATATATTTGTATAGATTTGGCCGATGAATTGTATATGCTTTAAATTGAATAGTAATCTATATAGCTCTACTGATAAATTGTTTGTTTGTAATTTGAAGCAGTTTGCATGATATGTATTATCAATTTCTGTATATCACAACTGGTTGAATTGTTTATGCCTTAAATTTAATTAAATTGTTTTGTATTATAATATAGCTCAACTTATGAATGATCGTTTGCGTTTGTAAATTTAATAATCTGATTGGCTATGTATTGTATACTTTTAGTAGAGCCATCGATGTTGGTCAGTCGACAGACTCGCTGGGCTGCTGATCCGGAGCTGCGTTCGGGCTTGGGTTGGATCCCCCTTTGGACTTTGGTTTCTTCGGAGGTTTTCCCCAGCCGTGGGACTGAAGCCGGATGGTCTATGGCGAGTCCTTGACATCAACCCCTTTGATTTGATTACCTGGTTGGGTTTTTCCGAGGTTTCCCCCACCGAAAAGGCAAATGCCGGGTAATATTTTGGCGAATCCTCGGACCTCATCTCATCTCACTACATCTCGCCAAAATGTAAAAAAATGTAAAAAAATGTAAAAAAATTGTACAAAATTGTAAAAATTGTAGAAAATTACTAAATTGTAAAACTATAAAAATTTGTAAAAATTGTAATTGTAATATTGTAAAATGTTGACATGTTCCACATCTTAAAGCTTCATTGCTCATGTAAGATCTATGGAATAAAATAAATGAATGAATGAATGAGAGGTAAACGGAAGTACCCCGAGAAAAACACTCCGCAACGTTTGCTTTGGTCACTACAAATTCCATCACGACCTGGCCGGGGATCGAACCGCCTGGATGGAAGATCAGCACACTATCATTTGGCTCACAGACGCAACCGCACCTATAATGACCCTATTTCATAGACATAGTCGTGAGTTTACGTCAACATAACAGTTTTTGTCATGGCATATTCGCATGTTAACTCTCTTTACCCTAGCAACGCTACTGATGCTCTTTGACAAGCATAGCCTTCGTTATGACAATCAGCTGTCGCTATCTATGCACAGGCCAGTCTCTGTGCGAGACAGGAGAGCATCGTCTTTGAATGGTTCGAAGTAGGGAATGCTTGCGTTTAGTTTGTGGTCTGTGAATAATTTTTGAAAATAATAGTGAATTATTTCGTGAAATGTATTTGTTTGTGTACCGTGGATTATGAATTAACTGTTATAACATTTGAATGTGAAATTAAAGTGCAAATCTTCATAAAAAGCCAACATTTACTTTAGGAATACATCATTGACTACCCAATGTTAAATTGGACGTAGACAAAAGAACATCAAAGTGCAGGTAAAAAATTACATTGTGTAGTGTTCGGACTATGGGAGACTGTTGGAATCAATTTGTACGAAGCCTAAAATAGGATTTTGACGCGATTTTTGTGTGTTGACATGTTCTTAAGGCCTGTGCGTTAAAACATTAGTTTCTAAGACTCGAATAAAGCGAAGTTGACAGTTTTTACATGTGTGCTCTTCGAACTACGCATGGTGGTTATGTTACGATCCATTTTTAATAAGATGAAATGCAATGTCCACGTCATTTCTGTGATTTCCGATGAAGGGACTTAAGGTAGTGTAACTGAATACAATTCGGAGAAGAAATCGAACATAATCCAGGAATACAGATGTTCATCTGGAGTCTTCTGATGAAGATGGATTTTTTTTGCAGAAATATTAATGCGGACGGTGAGTACGTAATTTTATTCGCTGTACTTCAAAATGCCGCGCAAGTACTTGCGTACAAATATGTGCAAATTAAAAATAATTAAACTTATTTTTAATTGATGGTACAAAGATAGATAAATAAGTTCATTAAAATGATGTCCCTTGCACTAAAAATAAATATTTCAATACTGCAATAACGACATATGTACTTACGCGGTTTTCTGAAGTTCCATTTTATTAAATATCAATTTTTTTTAGAATGTGGGTTTACAATGGATGGCTGTAATTGTAAGACTGAAAATTGGATATCGGTTATTTCCTGTTTACGACGGTGAATTCGTAATTTTGTTGCTTAATTTAAATTCAGACACACCAGAAAAGGGGTCTGTTTCAGAATACGATACGGACCTGTACGGTTTTTGGTAGATTGAGAGTTTTCGTAAGGCCAGAATCTGTCAAGTTAGATTAGATTTGTTGAGGCTTTTGGTATGCCTTGAATATATAATTATATTACGTCATCAGCGCCATCTTCGTTTCATCAGTGGGATGTAATAGGTTGTATCATATTCTCCAGTAATTTCGGAAAAAGTTTATAAACGTGTGCTAATTGCCCGTAATATGGGATATACTGTAACTGTGTAATTTTATGTCATATATGTCAAGATGTTTTTTATGCTCATATCAAGAGGATGATTTTCGTATACTTAAATTATAATTTATAGAAATGTAACAGGGTATTCTAGGGCTTATATTGAAACTATTTTTGTTTTTAAACTTCCTTAGTGTTACGGATATTCAACCAGGACTGGACTCCGGAACGTCTTGCCAATGACGAAAAAACTAATATCAGTTGTAAAAACCAACAGGGCTAAACTAGCGCTGAGTTAGTTCCTCGTACTCCGCTTATACACCTTCAAGTGCCTAGAGCTTTCTCAGTCATACCAACATAACTTTGGTGAATTACAAAAGTTTCATATTAGTGTACACTCACGTTATGTCTTGTATATACGAATCTGTGACATGGGCAGGTTAGGTTAGTTTAGGCTTTTGTTATGTTTTGCATGTACAAATCTGTGCAAGATTTTCAAAAGCTGGGCAAAGGCTGGTAATTATGGTAATTTCCTAGTACCCGGTACTCATTACATAGGTCGTTTTTATGTTTACACAGTGGTTCCTTTCTGAAAAGAAAAACGATAAAAATATTTTCTTTTGTCGGAAATGAACTACAACCTAAACTAACCTAAGAACACATTATTATAGATAACGATGAAAATATTTTCTTTTGTCGGAAATGAACTACAACCTAACCTAACCTAACCTAACCTAAGAACACATTCAAAAATATATTACAAACTGACTAGAATCACATCTAGTAACAAACTATTAAAATTCTTTTCAGAAAGGAGCCACTGTGTAAACATAAAAACGACCTATGTAACGAGTACCGGGTACAGGGAAACTACCGTAATTATTATTATTATTATTATTTTTTTTTTTTTTTGTTTTTGTGATGTCAGTACTGTAATAAGGTAGTGTAATTGCGGATTTTCACTTCCGAAATTAATGGAACTAACTCAGCACTAGTTTCACCAGGTTTCGTTCTTAGTTTTTATTATTATACTGAGATTTCCATCATGTGGTGACGCGATTATTTGAGAGTAATTAAACAAAGGCTATTTAAAATTATACCTTTAAAGATTATTTCATACACATCATAACCTACAAACCTGTACAATCTCGCAATCATCAACCACTTAAAACGTTCCACGCAACTATAGGGATTGAAACCCCTGCCATAAATTTCTTTAGAATGTAGACAAAAAAAAAAAAAAACCCGCTTAGGCCTATTGTATGGTTTAAAAACATTGGATACATAATTTCACATCAATTTTAATGTAGCTTTGAATATGGAGAAAGCAATATTTCAACGGTTCGCGCATTATCGGGCAGAACTCTAAGCACAACCCGCTGCCGTCATCCAGACTGTAGCGAGCTTGAAACACTTGGACACGTGCTTGGACAATGCCCTAAAGGCGAGCTGCTGATCAATGCTAGACATCATCGTGTACGACATGCTTTGGCGACATCGTTAAAAACTTTAAATTGGGAGATTCATGAGGAAGTACATTGTGTATCATCAGATGGTTCTTTTAGGCCCAATTGTACAAAACTCCCTGACTAAAGATCAACTTTGATCGAAGATCGAAAAGTGAACCGAGTTCAGACACTTCTTCTATTGTATAAAACTTTTCTGAGATCAAATTACGTTGGTTCAAATGCAATCTAAGTTCACGTGAAAAGGATTTGGCAACATCGCATAAACAGGTGAAATACGTGATGCGCGGACAGGTTTGTTCAGTGTTGCCGATCTAGCGACTTTAACTCTTTTTCAACAACAATTTCTTTTAACTTTTATATTGCTTAAATAGGGATTTAGTGACCTTTTTAGCACCCCATAGTGACAAAATTTAATCTTTCTTTGTTGATAATGAGAAATCTAGCGACTTTACAACTACTTTTTGGCGACTTTCCGTACACTCTGTTGGAGACACTGATTTTTTGTGCAATGTAAATAATGGCGGACAATAAGAAGAAGGTTGACTGTTCTCCGAGTTGTTATCATGTTATGGTGTTTGATACTGCTAAACATAATAAAGCTTTATAAAACGACAATTTTCGTTTAGTAATGCAGTTAATTGAAAATTTATGAATGTACCTATCATATCCTTAATAATTAATGGTTGTTATAAACATAATATAATTATAGGTTATGTTATTTGATACGGCTGAACACGATAGAGTCTTATAAAATATAAGATTGTGTATTAAGGCAAGAAATTGAAAGAAATATATATATATATATATAAATGTACCTATCATATCTATTAATATTAATAATAATGGATATTTTATTTGCACAATCTGTCACTCGTATATTTCAAGCACAAAAGAAATAACTGAACTTGGATCATCTAACTTAATCGGAGAAATTTCTTCAGTCAAAGTTGACTTTAGTTTGAGACAAATTAATCTCAGATTAGACTTTATACAACACAAAATTCCAAGTTAAGCTGAAACAAGGATCAATTTAACCTCTGATCTAAGATTAAATGGTTTATACAATCGGGCCTTAGACGGGCAGACATTATTGCTATCAACGGACGCTTAAAACGGGCTCTTGTTCTTGACCCTACTATCCGTTTCGAAAGGAACCTAAATCAGGCCACCGAAGTTGATATTGAGAAGAAGTCTACGGGTATATATGAACCTTGTCTGCCTTATCTTATCTTACCAAAAGTACAACGTCCCTCTTAAACAATGGTCCGTCATTGGTTTGCTGTTTGGCAGTAGAGGTTCTATTTCCAAATTCACATGGAATTATCTTAAGGAACTTCACATTCCTTTTGATTATGTAATGTCTGTCCTTATAAATATTATCAAGGATTCTCTTCAAATATTACATCATCTCTATTTCAATTAATCCTCTAATATTTGCCTTCAACAATTAACTTTCTTTTTTCTTTAATGTATCACATCACATTATACCGGGTGTTCAGTTCAAAATGTGTCATGGCTCGCTGTATGCCGTCATGTGGCTAGCCGATGAGCCTAGAGAATTCAATCTTCCTACACTTCCGCAGAGGTGTATAACCTGTGAGGCAGAGAAGTTGCCTAGCAAGTACGGCGTTCATTCTGAAGAGTACGTACCGATGCATACGATAACGCCGGTAGTGGCAGGAATGTGAACTGTTTGGAAATACGTACTGTCGGGATATGGGGAGAGGGTTAAGACGATTACTTACGTATTTGTTGACATTAACTTCGACGGTCAACATGGACACGGAGTATTTGATTTGTGTTGTGGAATGTTACCGTACGCAACCGATGGTAACAAATACCCTGCGTACGACTTGCCGACGCAAAACACAGTTCGAAAGAGGTTATGGTAGCACACAGACCGTACAGACCGCCATCTGTTGCTACGACGTTCAAGTTATACCGTACACGTTCTCAAGTTCAGATTGAAGAACGCCTTAAATAATAGGCAACTTCTCTGACAAATAAGCTGAAACTCGCTTCAAATCGGTAACCCAACAACAGTGACGTCATGACACACTTTGAAATGAACACCCAGTATTGTACATGTTTATTGTATTCAGGACCCTTGTGGTCACTCAAATTCTTTGAGCTGATGTCTATAATTTAGAATTTATATATAAATCATTTTTTGTTAATCCGCATTACAGAATAATATTGTGCAATTTTATATGCGAAAATTGAGCATTTTTTCTTGGTGTTATAAATTACATTATCTAAATTTAATTTATTTGGTAAGTTACATATTATGGTTTGTGGAATTGCAACAGATTATTTTATATTTCGTAAAAATTCGTTTATCCTCACAGTGCGATAGGTTTAAAACAGACAAACACATCAGGATTAAGTTGTGAAATGTGAAGGGATCCTTAGGTCTTTTTCGCGTTAAAGACTAGTATTTTCCCTGGACCAAAAGTGGTGTTATAAATCTGTAAATAAAATGCGTGTATTTTTCTGAAAAACTAGTATTTCCCCTGAAGAAAAAAAATACAATACAAATGAAGTAAATATTAGTAGCCTATTTTGTGCGAGATCGTGCGTATTTGCTTGTTTTCCGCACAGAACCAATACGCGGTAAGTGTGAAATACCACATTCAGTATTCCCAACGTAACACACATAACAATTTCCCTCTTCTTACCGCTTAAGCACGACATTCATTTTACTGCTTTAGGCTTTTAACGTATTATTTTTTAGAGATGTTTAACATAGTAATAATTATAAATTGGAAACTTACCACTGCAATTTCACCTAAATTGCAATGTTAATTATTGTTTTTAAATATTTGCAAAAATTAAGTAAAGTCTACTACTCCACGAAACTTATTGCATTCCTGATACAAGTAACATTAAGGAAGTCGTGAAAAAATCAACAAGATTCAGATGCCGATGTTATTACTGCAATATGTTATATAAATAATATTGTTAAAATATTAAAATGGAACAATAAATCATTACATAACCTTACCGTTTGTTTTAAGTTCGCATTTATAGATTGGGGGGAAAAAAAGACAGACGTATATCACGGCCTGCTGGAGTATAGTAAACACAGAAAACATTTTAAAGCAACAATGTTGAAGAAAGATATTTTGGTTTTCCGAAGTTACCGTCATTAAACAGAAACCAACATGGAGATTTCATTGCAACTAATTAGAAATTTTTCTTTCAGGTATATAATAAACGATCTTCGCATAAAATAATGTACGATACACGAGTGGTATGTTTGTTTTCATGTTCTCGGAAATTAAAAAAGCTCAACTACGTTTCGCTTTTTCAACCTTTTCCTCGAACATGAAAACGTCAACATACCGCTCTTGTAACGCATATTACTATTACCTTGGAGCAAAACAATAAGAATGAAGCCTTCTTCTCTCTATAATTAGCGGCATGTAAATTTCCGAAGGCTCTGGTGCTGGTTACTTCAGGGCAGAAATGACTGCTATGTTAATAATTCTCTTCTTTAGTTACGGTGAAGACGATCGAAGTGTAACCTAATATTTGAAAAAAAAAAAAAAAAAAAAAATATATATATATATATATATATATATATATATTAGTGTAACAATAATTCATTATTGGTAGTGTCGAAGAAAATTTCTTAGACGTCTAAAACTTTTCAACCTCAATTTCGGAAAGGCTAATTTTAATTTCGGTAAAGCTAAGCTCAATTTTGGAAATAGTCAATTCATATTCAGAAAGAAATGAACTTAAAATCGGAAAATGTAAATTTAATATCGGAAAAGATACCAAACTTAATAAAGAATGAATTCGATTTAGGATTTTAAGATTTTTATTATTATTTTTTTTTTCAGCGAACATAGGTATTAACACTATATATACTTACAAATAGCTTTTAAAGAACCCGGAGGTTCATTGCCGCCCTCACAAAAGCCCGCCATCGGTCCCTATCCTGAGCAAGATTACTACCTAGCATCATATCCCACCTCTCTCAAATCCATTTTAATATTGTCCTCCCATCTTTTCGGCCTCTTGAAAGGTCTCCCAACTAACACTATATATTGTACGCAGTTACACTATATTCATTCATAGTGTTCTGCCCAAGCGCAGGTCTTTCACTGCAAACCCAGCATTGTCCAGTCTTTCCTATTTTCTGCCTTCCTTTTAGTCTCCGCATATGATCCATATATCTTAATGTCGTGTATCATTTGATATCTTCTTCTGCCTCGAACTCTTCTCCCGTTCACCATTCCTTCCAGTGCATCCTTCAGTAGGCAGTTTCTTTTCAGCCAGTGACCCAGCCAATTCCTTTTCCTCTTCGTGATGAGTTTCAGCATCATTCTTTCTTCAACCCACTCTTTCCAACATAGCTTCATTTCTTACTCTGTCTATTTCACATGCTCCATTCTTCTCCATATCCACATTTCAAATGCATCTAGTCGTTTCTCTTCACTTCGTCGTAATGTCCATGTTTCTGCCTCCATACAATGCCACACTCCACTCAAAGCACTTCAGCTAGTCTTTCCTTAGTTATTTTACCAGAGATCTGCAGAAGATGCTCCTTTTTTATTAAACTCTTCCTTGGCCATTTCTATCCTCCTTTTGACTTCCTGGCAGCAGCTCATGTTACTGCTTATAGTACACCCCAAGTATTTGAAGCTGTCCACTTGCTCTACTGCCTCATCTAGAATTCGCAAGTTACTTTCTTCATTTTTCTTCGTATGACTATGGTCTTCATATTGTTTGCATTATATGTAGGCTATAATTTTATTATATATACGTATTCTCCATATTCTGTTGAGAGAACAGAAATTTTATAGGCACACAGTCATACAATTAACAACGTTTATTGAAAATATTCGTTTCCGTGGCAACAATTTAAAGCCTTCCGAAATTAGATTTATCTTTTCTGAAATTGAATTTATATCTTCCGAACTTTATAGTACTCTTTCCGAAATTGAAATTACTTTCTTCGAAATTATATGCATTTTTTTTTTCCGAATATAATATTGAACATTTTCCGAAATTGATATTTTAAAATATAGTATTATAAGTATTGTAAATTATTATCCAAGCTGCTAAAAATCCATATTAGTACCGGTAACAGGCTTGTCAAAGAAACTTGTTTTACGAATATATTTAGGTGATTTGTTGATTCAGATACATTTAAACTGAGTTTTCTGACAGCGAGTACAACCGCATTTGACTGCACTACACTGACACGTGTTGAACTCGCTATCCTCGTCTTATTTTTTACTAGTAGACAGTTGCGGCATGGTCGATGTTTAAATGCAAGCGTTGTGGGGTAGAGCAGCGAATAGGGATTATAAAGAATGGACACTGAGCGAATTTTCCTGTGTTTTGTTTCTCTGTGCGCCAGCGTTTAGTTCTACTTCCAAGCACTAGAGGTCAGTGTAATCGAGCATAGGCTAAGATAATAATTGAGAATAGAGTTGAGACACAGGATCCAAACATCGCCTACCTTATTGCATAATCCAGTAACGCTTTGCTTCAAATAAAATTAAGTTAACAGCTTTTCGTTATTTCTCAGTGACGAACTAGTTGTAATAATACTTTTTTATATTTCAGATATAATAAATTATATTATAAAATAATATCACACATTATAAAATTAAGTATCAATTTCGTTTAATATTTGTATGTAATACAATATAGGTATATGGCTTTACTTCTCATAAGAGTTTTGTTTTTCCATTTTCAGCGCTATCAAATCATTACATATTTTAATTGTTGTTGGGGTCAACGTCTCAACTCTCATTATAAAGAAATTCTAGAGTCTAGACATTACAGATAATGACGGATTTATTATTTCATCGGTCCAATTTATTTTATTTGAGTACATAATGTACCTAGATGTATTAATTATACTGGGTGTTCATTTCAAAGTGTGTCATGACGTCACTGTTGTTGAGTCACCGATTTGAAGCGAGTTTCAGGTTATATGTCAGAGAAGTTGCCTATTATTCAAGGCGTTCTTCAATCTGAACTTGAGAACGTGTACGGTATAACTTGAACGTCGTAGCAACAGATGGCGGTCTGTACGGTCTGTGTGCTACCATAACCTCTTCCTAACTGTGTTTTGCGCCGGCAAGTCGTACGCAGTGTATTTGTTATCATCGGTTGCGTACGGTAACATTCCACAACACAAATCAAATGCTCCGTGTCCATGTTGACCGTCGAAGTTAATGTCAACAAATACGTAAGTAATCGTCTTAACCCTCTCCCCATATCCCGACAGTACGTACAGGGACATCATTTTGTTTTTACTAACATTTTTAATATTAACCTGGCTACACCTTTAGAGAACCGGAAAACCCGTTCGCTACCCCCTTCCACAACTGGAGTTCGATGATACTGGCGTAAAACACAAACGCATCACTTTACTAGGTATAGGAGGGAAGAAAAGTACTTCATCCATTTACGTAAACTAGGAAATATCGCGATTTTGAGTTCGATAATTTTCATTAGGATTTTTATTTAATCAAAATGCAGTACTGTATTAAGAATGAGTGTTTTCAATCACGAACTGAGCTATCCATGCGAACGTGTTCATTATGTAGTGTATATTATACTGTCTACAGCACATTAGCGTACAATATAGAGAATAATGAAGTTCAATTGAAAAATAATCATAAAATGGATATTTAAACACATTTTTGAAGATGGTAGCCATTCATTTCGATAGCCTACAGGCTTCAGTTCTTTTGTGCATATTATCGCACTATAGACTATTGCATCTAATTCCAATTACCAGTTTCGTCCTTCGTACTAGTAACTCATGTTGAAATAATTCTGTACCTACTCTATAAAAGAGTACCTTATGTAATGTAAATTCAATCTTCACTTCTGCCCGACCCGCATAGATAAAATTACTCGGACATGCTATCTACTCTCCGTCCAAGTGGTTATGCCGCAGGATCGTAGAAAGGAGGGAAATCACGTGACAGTTAATTACTTAACGAGGCCCTTTTATTTAAGTTATTTTAAACAGTTGTATAATATTACGTAAACGTCCAATTTCTAACAGAAATTAATGTTTTCAGAAAAGAGCTAAGACAGCCCTGCTTTTACAGAGGGCCGTGCAAAAGCAGGTGGGGGAAATCGGGATGTGACGTAGGCAAACGGACAGTATCTGTGCGAAAATATGATTCAATATTAAAAGTTCTTTCGTCACTGGAAAACGCGAACATATTTCTGGAACGTACTATACTCAGTTACTCAGTGCTGTTTACTATAAGCGGCCTTGATTCTGTCTGGAAAACAGTTGAAACTTCATTAGTAGAAGGGGTGGGAGTGAAGTACATTAAAAAACTCAGGTACAATAAAAATTGAAGTAAAAATAAAATGATGTCCCTATATTTCCAAACAGTTCACATTCCTGCCACTACCGGCGTTATCGTACGCATCGGTACGTACTCTTCAGAATGAACGCCGTACTTGCTAGGCAACTTCTCTGCCTCCTAGGTAATACACCTTTGCGGAAGTGTAGGAATATTGAATTCTCTAGGCTCATCGGCTAGCCACATGACGGTATACAGCGAGCCATGACACACTTTGAACTGAACACCCCGTATGTATGTGTTATATTTCCGCTGTGTCGACTGCTAGCTGGTGTGATGTCAGCGCCAACTCTAGGGAGAAAGCAGAATCTCACGCTTTAGCTGGCTTGAAGGTCATTGAAATCAGTCCGGCTACATCAAAGGTACCGACGCGAAGTGTCCATTCTTTATAATCCCTATTCGCTGTGAAGAGAAGCTTTTCTGTGATACGCTGCATTGAGAATTAAGACTGAATTTTGTTCTTTGCAACATTAATTGATAGAAAATTAATTTATAAAGTTTACCTAACGTAGGGAGCAACTTATATTAAAATATCAGACATTAGTACTGTATATTGGTACAGTTACGTTATTCTGACCATGGTTTGCCAGACGTCCTGGATTTTAGTCAGTGTGTCCTTTGTTCTGGATTGAGATATATTTGCCTCGGGATGTAAAAAAAATGAAGAAATGCAATTTTTTGCTCATTTATATAAAATTATCTATAGTAATGTCACAAGAGGTCTGAGATTTCCCAAATCTCAGACTTCTTGGTACATTTATTAGGATCATTTCGTGAATAAAATAAAAATAATGTAATAATATATCCATAAAATTTGCTCACAAAATGTTAATAATTGCATATTTATGAATACTCATCATATTCAGACATTGTAAAGTCGAAATAGATGAATAACGATTACTGAAATAAAGAAATTTAAAGTTATTCAGTAATGCCAATTGAGAAAAGCGAAATACAGGTTTAAAAACGTTAATTACGTATACTGCGCTTTTCTCTTGTTATTATAACAGAAATACGTTTTCATTATCTGCTGAAATCGTAATTTAATTTAAACATTTATAGCATAATTACAAATAACCTGAATAATACATTAATTAAATGAACAATTGTTATGAAGGAGTATCATTTTCTTTGGATACAAAGGACATGGAATTAGAAGCTGAAGATGTAGATGTGGAAGTAGAATTTCGCACTTTATTTAGTACAATGTATTCATGATCATCGATTTACACACTGACTAAATAAAAGAACCACCAGCGATAAATTGATAGTGATAAATCGAGCTGCAGAAATTATCGTGATATATGACTGTGATTGGTTGGAATTCAAAATTTCATTATACTTGGTTGGCCGAAAATGGAAAGACGTCATATAAACGAAATAGTCTTTAAAGTTTCTTATTATTTTTTTTTTTGAGATCCTGTCCAACCTACGTACGTACGTTCAATGTCGTCATCGTCGCCTTGTATGTATAATACAGTATTTTTATTCTTTACTGTCTTTGGAAGTTTATTTGTTATTGATAGGATTTAAACACTGCATTATTGCACCTTTTTCCTGTATACAGGGTGTTTCCGAGGTGATGTTACAAACTTTCAGGGATGATGGGGAAGGGCACATGTATCAATTTGAATTTGGTCCGGAAATGACTGAGTCGAAAGTTATAAGCAACAATAGTTGTGTGGAAATGGAATTGTAATTTGGCACCAAGTGCCCTCCTTCCCTTAACCTTTGGAACAGTCGTGGAAATATGGTATGGGCCGGATGTCTCCTACGTGGGTACTTGCCCCGATACAATCTGTGAGCTTGTCTACTGTCCCCATTGGCTCATCCGTATTCGAAAATCAGGTCTGCTTATTCCGGTCTCGTGTACTCCTCCATATCACTAGGACTGATCGACTGGACACTGCAACTTGTACACATACACTGCTGTCTACAGACGTGCATATCAGGACCGACCATGTCCGTTACACATTACGCTATCTGCATTGCTTTAGTGTAGTTTCCTGTCCCCACCCCTCAGACAGCGCACTGAATGGAATACTGTAAGTAGACAACGTAAACAACGTCAGATGAATACAGTATGTGTAAGATGTACAGATAAATGCACATAAATATGATGTACAGAAGAATAAAATTACAATTTCATTTCCACACAACTGTTTTTGCTTGTAACTTTCGACTCAGTCATTTCCGAACCATGGTTCCTTATCTCAAATTGATACATGTGCCCTTCGCCATCATCCCTGAAAGTTTGTAACACCACCTCGAAAACACTCTGTATATCAGGCGGTTAATGTGGCGTTATTTTTCCAAACTTTATCAATAATTCAAACGAAATTTCATAATATACTAAAAATAATACAAAATTAAAAGCTTAGGCCCTATATCATTAGCCGAAATACATACTGTAAAATCAGTTGTATTACAAATTTTATTATTAACTAGCCGTACCCGTGCGCTCCGCTGCACCTGTTAGAAATAAATATAAAGTAATTACATAATTAAAATAGGACGTTTGATCCAGGGAACAACTTTTACAAGAGCGCAAGATAATCTGCTTCGCTCATTACCCAATTTTTTTGCATTGCATTTATTACACACATATATATATATATATATAAATATATAATGTATTTTAACACGGTTCAATTGAGCATAGTTAAAATTTGAATTATAAAATAATGGATTGCTAAGCTAATGTACTATTACTGCATACTAAATCAATACACTCTCGTTGTTCGTTAATTCTCTGAGATTAAAATGAGTGTACATAAATATTATTTTAAGAAATATAGAAAACGAATGTACAAAATAGCCTATCAAATTTTCTGTGCATAAGAAGCTATTTTAATCTTACCTGTCCTCGATTTACTCAGACGTTACTGTAATAACATTATAGCATTATGTCCATCTAGAGAAACTACACTTTCCAATGGTGAAATAATAATTAATTATACAAATCGGTTAATTTAGCTTCTGTTACTACTTCATACAAACACAGAAACATTCTCTGTAGGCTATGTTTAATAGCTTTCGATTGTTGATGTCCAAGGCCCCTGTTTCGATTGTTGTTGTCCAAGGCCCCTTATAGACTAAGTCATTTGTTCTTAATTCATTGCACTGTCTTAGATGGCGTTATTTTAATTTTAAAACTCATTTATCTCATGAAATATCAGTCCTATCAAAATTTTGTAAAGAATAAAACTTATCGGAAATCATTTTTAAAGAAACTTTTGTTATGTAACATTTTTCACAAAAATCAATAATAAGCGAGATATTTCGATTTATTTAATTCAGGCCCCCTTATAAGCCCCCTTTTAAATAAAGTATTTTGAATGCCATATAGCCCAAAATCTAAGTTACAACAAACTTAATTTATATTCCAATTTTCATCGAAATCGGTTCAGCCATTATCGCGTGAAAAGGTAACAAACATACAGACAGACATACAAACAAAAATGTTAATAATGCGATTTTCGGTTTCAGGGTGGTTAATTATATATATTAGGACCAATTATTTTTGGAAAATCGAAAATTACCAGAAAAATTTCGGCTACTCATTTATTATTAGTATAGATTCAATTGTTTAGTTACGTTAAGGTGCGCAGTACCATAATCTGTTCTGGATTCCTGATGGTAGAATCTGGCAACCCTGCTTCTGACATTTGTGTTCATTTGAAAACAGCTTTTTAATGTTGAAAAACAAACAAGTTGTTGATGGATTGAAATGTTTTGTTTTCCACGTCCAATATTTCATTTTTCTCTAATTATTGATACTCCACAATACAGTTGAATACCCGTGTATATTGAAGGACATAAGCTTCGGTCTGTTTGCGGTGATTATCGTTCAGCAATTGTTTGGTCAAGGCTTACTCCGTCATATGTTTTCTTTGTTTCTACTACCGTCGCTCATGGATTGTTTTTTTTAAATTGCGTATTGGTTTCCACACCATTATCAAAATTAATTGCAAAACGAACAATGTAGCATTTTCAGTAGTCATAGTGGGAGAAACTTGACGGTTTTATAAATACGGTTAATCTAAGGATTATGTTAAAGATAAGTTAAACCTAATCATGAGTTTAACTCAACGTGCCGTATTTACAGAGTCTCGGTTAAGTTAAACAGTAGTGGAATACGATTGGTATTTCTGCTAGGAAAGAAAAGAATATCGCAACTGTTTAATGGATATTTAAACACTTTTTGAAAATTGTGGCCGTTCATTTCGATATAGGCTTCAGTTCTAATGTGCGTATTATCGCACTATAGACTATTGTACCTAATCCCAATTATCAGTTTCGTTCTTCGTACTAGTAACTCATGTTGAAATACAGTAATTCTGTACCTATTCTATAAAAGAGTACCTTACGTACTGTAAATTCAATCTTCACTTCTGCCCGATCCGAAAAGATAAAATTACTCAGACATGCTATCTACTGTCTGTCCAAGTGATTATGTTGCAGGGTCGTAGAAAGGGGGAAAATCACGTGACAGTTAATTACTTAACGAGGCCCTTTTATTGAAGTTATTTTAAGCTGTTGTATAATATTACGTAGACGTCCATTTTTTTCTAACAGAAATGAATGTTTTCAGAAAAGAGCTAAGACAGCCCAGCCACTAGCCTTTACAGAGGGGCGAGCAGAAGCGAGTGGGGGGAAACCGGGATGCGACGTAGGCAAACAGACGACAGTACCTGTGCGAAAATGATTCAATATTGAAAGCTCTTTCGTCAGTGGAAAACGCGAACATATTTCTGGAACGTACTGTACTCACTAACTCAGTTCTGTTTACTATGACAAGGCGACTTTGCATACGCGGCCTTGGTTCTGTGAGGAGAACGGTTGGAAGTTTACTAGTAGAGGGGGTGGAAGTGAAGTACATTAAAAAACTCGGGTACAATAAAAATTGAAGTAAAAAGAAAATGATATCCCTGTATAAATCTCCAATGTTTTTATTCTTACTATTTGTTTCTACTTCGTTGAGTTTTTCCTTCAAGTAATCTCTTTTCTTGTTCCTTACATGCTTGAATTGCCATCGCTAACTTGTTTGATAACCTGGTCCATTTTGTATGTCTAGCTAGCTTATAGAGCTATCGAAGTGATGCCTTTGTAGTATCAAAACTCGACGGTAGATGGCATGCTTACTGCTTCGTGGTTTTCGCTTGGTGAATCGATCCGTTATTGAGTTCCTTCACACCGCACTTTGCACCTCAATGAAAATGCTCCATTCAGTAGTGCAAGCTGCACTCTATATGCTCTCATTGTACTTTCATTGATGGAAGAAAGCTTGGATGTTATCGGATAACAACAACCAATACGCGTATGAAGTTTCCCTTTCGTATGTCTATTGTTATTCGCACGGCGTGTGACAATGTTAACTATGATGCATGAGGGAATTTTCTTTAATCTGACTGGGAAAATAGTCCTGTAAAGAAATGATTCCCAAAGTGTGGGTCGCGACCTCTTCGTGATAGTGTAAAGAGCTGAGGGAAATCTCTATATGCTTTACAAAATGAAACAAAAACACCTTATATTACTTCGGTATTATTTGTCTTTCACGTGTTAAATTTCATGTTACCTTGTTAACATGTTTCGGCCTGCTATTGGCCATCTTCAGAACTGGCTGTTGCTGGTCTTGGCGCCTTTTGCTTTGTTTCCTGTGGGGATGTGTTTGTGTAGTGTAATGTGGAGTCAAAGAGTGTGTGTGTTCTGAAATTGAGTTGTGTGTTGAGAATTTCATTAGGATGTGTTTTCGTGTGTCTGTATATTTCGTATTGTTCTAGTGTGTTTAGTTTCTGGCTTTTTGGTTGGATGTGTAGAATTTCCATGCCTGTGTTGATGTCTCTGTAGGTGTGGTTAGCATTTGTGATGTGTTCTGCATATATGGAAGTGTTTTGTAGCTTTGTTATGGCTGTGATGTGTTCTTTGTAACGTGTTTGAAGTGATCTGCCTGTCTGTCCTATGTAGAATTTGTTGCAGGTGTTACATAAAGCCAGAAACTAAACACACTAGAACAATACGAAATGTATAAAGACACACAAAAACACACCCAAATGAAATTCTCAATACACAACTCAATTTCAGAACACACTCCCTTTGACTCCACATTACACTACACAAACACACCCTCACAGGAAACACAAACAGAAGGTGCGAAGACCAGCAACAACCAGTTCTGAAGATGGCCACTAGCAGGTCGAAACAGGTTAACAAGGTAATATGAAATTTAACACGTGAAAGACACATATCTTTTCCGGAGTGATTTAGTGTTAAAAGTTGTGTAATCAAGATGTACATCTTATTTTAACATACATATATGTTGAACATAAAAAATAACATATTTTAGTAATCATAAAGTAAAAAAAATAATTACTACGACTATTACACTCTTACTACGTCATACTACTTTTGACCAATAAAACGGTACGAAAGGACGTATTTCAACCAATCATGGCTGCTTATCGCACAATTTTATCGCGTCCCTAGCATTTGTTTAATTTTATCGCGTCCCTAGCATTTGTTTAATTTTATCGCGTCCCTAGCATTTGTTTCTTTGTTTGCCAACATTTGAAACTGCGCTGGTTTGGACGTCAAAAAAAAAATATATATATATATAAAATTACAAACCACTCCAGTCGATGCACAGCAGTTTCAAATATGACTCGCATTGGCATTCAAGAACAAGAATTAATAAAAATCACTGATCATACCTGTGCATCTTCTGAAATCCGATTTACAAATAAATGAAGAGCACCATTCGGAAATCCTGAATAAGTTGAATACACCATGTAGGCCTAAATCAACGAGTTCCACTTCTATTATGCACACGTCCAATATAACATCAATTGAACCACCAACCACATTCAAATTTGAAAATTGTACATTCAATAATTATTCCTTTTAAAATTATTCATGTTTATTTTTTATGTCATCGTCGTTAATTAAAACTTTTCTAACACTTGTGTATATTCGTTAGGTTATGTTATAGCTTCTGCTATATGATATTATGGATAGTCACGTATCAGAGATTGTTTAATATTAAGATTTATTGAAAATCATCTGTCAAGTGACGTTGATTACTGGGATTCGGATAATTGAAGTGGAATGTTGCATTTTAATAAAAATGAAACTGAATCAACAATGTCTTCTTGACTAGTAACAGTCCACAGAGTTCAATGATGATTCCATAGTTGGCACAACTGATACCGGTAACAAGAAAACATAATCATAAAACACTACTGCCATCTAGCGTAATGTTGAGATGGTACAATAATAATAATAATAATAATAATAATAATAATAATAATAATAATAATAATACTTATTTGTCAGAAACCAGTGTACAAGGCCTGGATATGACATCGTCAGGTTCGATAGTTGATACATTTGAAGACAGTTGTATTTTCATAAGCCAATTAATATTTTATTGTATTGGAGTACTTTGTTACTTCTAATCTTTATATACTTTCTTCTAATCGTGTAATAGTCAATTAAATCCCACTCGAGTTTTGATTTTCTCTAGATAAATCAAAACCTCTAGTGAGATTACTGTTGATAAATATGCATCTTTTTTGGGAAAGTAGCTTCTCAAATATGAACTCTACAGAGTGTCTCACCTCCACTCAATATTCCGCTATCAGTTAATCTGTACCTCTCCTACTGGACCTCAATTTCGAAGTCTAGTTATGATAACTTATAAGGCACTCCTAAATGATACACAAATGTTTATGTGTGTTAATTTTACAGCACAATTTTTTAGTGGTGACAGCTCTTATCGCTTGTGGTAAGATAGCAGACTGTGGTCCCACAGATAGGAAATTCAGAGAAACAGGTGTCAGCTGTCACGTCTAAGCAACAGCACTGAACATTCGGGTGATGTTTAATCTGAAAAGGGGCTTTTATGTGAATATTTGAAAATAGGTATTTACATTAAAAAGTTCAAAATATGTGTTTTTATGTGAAATAAAATTAAAAATATATGCTCAGGCGACCTTGTCCGAAACTTAAAGCACAATTGAAGGGTTGAGAAACATAGTGGGCCAAGCGCCATTTACTAAAACCGTAGAAAAGAAGGGTTAAAATGAAGTTATTACCATAATTCAATGGAAACATATAGCAAGTAATATAAAGTATACACATTAAAACTAAATGATATGTCAATCTTCATTAAACTATGGTATTCACTTAACTTTAATCCTTGTTTTCTCCAATTTTAATAAATGGCGCTTGGCCCACTATGGCTCTGAAGTCTTCAATTACGAGTTTCTAATACAGTGCAAATAAAACATTTATGCTCGACCATGCCGAAATGTAGTAATTATACACCTGGTAGTAGCCCTTTAATGCACCTCATTAAAGTACATCTATTCATTAAAGTTCAGGTGTTCAGCCAATGACAAATTACCTTTGTACCATTATAAAACCGCAAGTATCGATTATTCTCGGATATGCAATCGAAAGGCAATTAGCGAAAAGTCACGGAGGCTGGAAATCCAATACTGTCGGAGAAGGTTATGTTCTGTTACTATAATAATTAGCGTTAATTGTAAATAATATTCAAATAAATTCAATTTGTCATCTAGTTTTTCAATTCTAAATCAATTTCCAGGTTATATCAAGACTAATGTTCATCTTATTCTCTACGTTATATCAAGGTCAATGACATTCGGCATCATAAAAAATCAATACTTTCGCGCCTGCGCACATCTCACAATTCAGGTCAGTTCGCTACTCACTTAGGCTACATAACCATATTATGAATACTTTTGAATAATTTCAAGTTAGGAATATGGTCGAACATAAAAAGTCGTATGAAACTTGCCTATAATGGTAATTAAGACGCTCGTATGAAAATTATGAAACTCGCTTGCGCTCGTTTCGTAAACAAACATACTTGCGTCTTAATTACTACCATTATAGGCTCGTTGCATAATGTACTGTTATTTAACCTAAGAATCATATCCCTAATTATAATGCATTTTTGAGAGAATTTTAGTTTTATCCTTCAAAAGTGCAGAAATTTAATCCCAACAAATACAACTTTGTAAAATTCCTTTGAAGAACGAGAAGTTACATTTTATTAGGATCAAATTTCTTCACATTTTAGAGGACAAAACTAAAATTCTTTCAATCATTTATTATCATAAAACACCGCTTTCTTAAATTGACTGAGAATATTGGGAATTAAATCAATGGGTTTCCCAAAACACGTTATGAAATGTTTCATATAAAGCAATTTTTTAATCTCGAAAAGTAAGCAAAACGAATAAAATTGTATTAAACTTTTTTGTTTGAAATTATCTTAAAGAATAACCCCCAGAAATGAATGACATTGCTTATGGCTCACCCTATATATGACATAATATTTCAATACTCGTGAAGCTGCACTGATAGCTCGAGAAATAAGAAACACACTGAAAAGAAAATGTACCAAGTATTAATATCGTCATGGAAACAAAGGCCCCCTATAGATTAGCGAATGACTGGATTAGCTTGGTTTCACTTGTTATGTTCTCAACACTAGATTTGATATAGCTGGCCAGTCAGTGGGTTTATTTACTGAGTAGCACTGCATAACCGCTCAGGGGGAAGGTAATTGTTGAACTGGGGGCACGCAGAGGGTAAACCAATTACGAGGTCGGCAGGACAAACCTACTCAAGATATCGCCCACGAACATACACACAAGGATTGACAGTGCTGACCGTACTACAGGGTGAGCACAAATTTTCTTGTCTTCTGACAAATCTCTTTTATTAGTTTATTTTACAAGGTTTATTCGGTCGCCGCTGTGGAACAACTGTTAGTATGTCTGACGGTGAAACGAGCGGCCCGGGTTCAAATCCTTGTTGAGACAAATCACCTGGTTGAGGTTTTTCCGAGGTTTTTTCTTCAACATATCAAAAGCAAATGCTGGGTAACTTTCGGCGCTGAATACTGGACTCATTTCGCTGGCATTATCACCTTCAACTCACTCAGACACAGTTCATAAAGCATCGTAAAAGAAAACGAATGTTTCACGCAGTTCTAGGAATTTGATGAATTTATCAATTTTGCAACATAATCAGGAATTTATGAGCGAAATGCATTGGTCTTCCAAGAATAGCGCACCTTTGGAAATTTTTACCACGCTCTGTACAACGTTCTTCCAAAGCTTGGTTAATATTGAAAAGTAATTCACAAAATATTATAGTAATTAATTAATTTTTCCGAAACTGTGAAGAACTACAAACGTCAATTTCATTATGCATTAAAACAGCAACATACAGTACACATTCCAGTAGTAATAATACGCAAAGCCTATTAAAACATTAATCAAATAATTTGAGAAACAAATGAACTTTTTTACATTTCGTGTTACATGCGATCGTACGACGATTTACATTTTAAATAAAAAAAGTATAATATCATGCGCGATACAAGATTGTTAAGTACGTACTTAAAAATACTATTTCGTTTATATGACGTCATTCTTTTTTCGGCCAATGAAGTGTATCAAATTTTGAATTCCAACCAATCACAGTCATACATCGCGATAATTTCTGCAGCTCGATTTATCACTATCAATTTACCTCTGGTGGTTCTTTTGTTTAGTCAGTGTCGCCAACTATTTCCACGTAAATCGATGGGCATGAACATGGATGGGCAACTCGTGCTCCCAAAGTGCTAAAAAACCTTGAAAGAGAGAAAGGCAGACGGAGCCAGCCGCAGCAATTACAAGTTGTTTGTAGTTTCGCTGCAAAAGCCACGGTGCGCTCTGGCGGCTCATGCAGGTGATCGTGATATCTACTCCACGATTTGGATTTCAGAATGACGCATGGTACAGTAATTATAATCATTTTAGACAGACTATACCTGAACACATAACAAAATTATATTATTTTCTAGCTTTGTAAATTAGTTTGGTACTGGAAACACAAACTGAATACAACCTTTTCAAGATACAACAAAATATAGCCTAAACACTTACTTATTATTACACTATTTGTTAATATTTCTTATTATATGTCTTATTTGAAACGTAGAACGCTAGAGTTTACAAGTCTTTATACATTAAAGAGTATTCTTCTGTTCTCAGAAAGGTAATAGTCTGTATTCACAAACAATAACAAATAACAAGGAAGTAGTTTTTACATGTCACGGCAGATGAAATAAGCTTACTTCTGAGCCCTCTCTTTACTTTGAGAGCTTTTACACTTCTTTCTTGTATTAAACTCTGTCTCAAGCTCATACAGTATATATGGAAGCAAAGAGTATATTTGGAAATTCTGACTTGGGCAACATTACGAACAGTTCGATTCCTGATTTTGCTGGAATCTGAGTGGCGTGCTGTTCTGTAGATTTATCAATTCAAGCTATAAATTTTCAGGATTTTCTATCGGCGTAAGCCAAAAAGATTTCAGAAAAATTTCGATTCCTTGTCAATTGTCACTGTTTCTCCAAACTTAGCAGTGAATTCTGCTGCAGGTCTTGAAGTAGGGTCTTATATTTGCTAAGAAGATTTTCTTATTCACTCTTGAAGATAGTTTATAGTCAAAGAAAGTGAAGTTGTCTATGTTCTGCATGATACTACAACATTTCAAATTTATCCATAAATATTCTTAGCTAGTCGATTATATGTCGTGCAATTCTGTAACTCGCACGAACAACGTGCTAACGATATTTGATATCAGTCTCACCTTGTTGATATCTCATTTTTACCTTTAGCTGTTCTAAAGCAGATGCAGACAGTATTTCTTTACTGAAACCTTCACTGTTTATTTGTAACATAAAATGTCATGCGTAAGAAAGTGTAATAGAATACAAGCTTTACTTCTCTTCTTAATAAAAAAATACTGTATCTTTTTACTCGTAACTAAAGGGAAATGATCTGGGAATTACATTGTTTTTCACTTAAAACGAGCCGCCTCTTACTGCAGACGCGATCGAACTTGTCTCTTGAAAGAACCGCACACAGACAGTACAGTTAGTACAGAGTCTGTTCTACCTGCATTGAGATTGTGTTGACACTTTGAGAGCACGAGTTGCCCACCCACGGGCATGAATCTATTGTACTAAATAAAGTGCGAAATCCTACTTCCACATCTACATCTTCATCTTCTAATTCCATGTCCATTGTATCTAAATAAAATGACACTCCTTCGTAACAACTGTTCATTTAATTAATGTATTAATCAGGTTATTTGTAATTATACTATAAATGTTTAAATTAAATTATGATTTCAGCAGATAATGAAAACGTATTTCTGTTATAATAACAAGAGAAAAGCGCAGTGCATGTAATTAACATTTTTAAACCTGTATTTCGCTTTTCTCAATTGGCATTACTGAGTAACGTTCAATTTCTTTTATGTAGCCTATGTAAAGCAACTGCTAGTAAACAAAATGGTGTACTTTGTCCAAAAAAGAGTGAAACTTTGTTCATATAGTAATATTGTCATCGTACAAGAGGTGATAAACTATAAACGGGAATGTCACACTTAAACGAAACCTAAAATTGTTGTGGAAACATTCGCGAAAAAGTATGTTGATTTAATTCAGCGATTTTTTTATGAATAGGAAAATGTTCATCAAAATCATTTCTCCCATCGAAATACGCATCCAATCACATGTAAATCATCTGGTCACAGCATAATATTGTCAAAGAATATCACTTTTTCTTTTCTGTTTACAATGTTGCATATTATGTATTCGAGATGTAGGCTACTTTTATTTTTGTACCACGAATTCGTTATGTCAATTTGTATAAAGGTTACAAGGGCTAAAGATCCATAGAAAGATTGTTGATTACTAATCAACTGTCATGTATTTGTAGGCTAATTGAGGATAATTGGAAGATAAACATGCTTGCGTGCAGCCTTTATGTATGAAGTTTCCTTTTTCTTTTGAGCGTCAGGTTTGCATAGAGTAGGTCATGAAATGCAGCGACGATTGTTGGCCGCCATTACGAGAGCGTTGAAATTATCGAGCAATCCAGCCGGCAGGAAAAGGAAATAAACATGAATTCAAACAGAGAGAAATGGTCTGTGTTTGAGATAGCAATTTACCACAAATGTTAACGTTGAGTTTTATTGCTAATATGAAGAGACCATAACTGGTGTTACGATCTCCACTGGAATGCATGATTCTTGCGTCTGACTTTAATTTTCTCACTTTTAAACGTTGAAAACATAAATAATATTGTGTTTGACGTGCTGTGTTGTAACTATACATACCTGAAAATTATTACTGAATTAAAAATGAGGATATAAACGTGTGAAATATTCATTTTTACCTGAAGGCCTTCGTGTTTTCAGTATTATTATCAAAACGAATATATATTTCTCGCTTCACATATTTACACAGTTACTGAAAACCAATATTTTAAACAGCGGTAGACCAGTTATTTCTGACCATGTTTATATGCATTATAACTTTTTTTTAGCGAAAAAATGTGTCAGAATCTAAATGTTTGGGAAAACATAAAATAAAATGACTGTAAAATTTATAATGTGGGGTGCTGTAGAATTAATTTCAATTCCAATGTGACACTGAAGCACGGGAGTTTTGTATCATTGTTGCCGCATAAGAAACAAAAGAAGTTACTCAGCAACGACCGAATAAAGGGGGGGGAAGAATAGACGGAGTTGTGATCGATTTCGCTAAAGCTTTCGACGTAGTGCCTCACGAAAAACTTTTAGAGAAACTAAGCAGGCTTCCAATAGATAATCGAGTAGTAAGATGGATAAATAAATTCTTAGAGAACAGAACCCAAAAGGTCAGACTAGGAAAAGAAATATCGGAACTAGGAAATGTAACATCAGGCGTGCCTCAAGGAGCGGTCCTTGCACCTCTATTGTTTCTTATATATATAAACGATATGAATAGAAATACTACGTCTCAGATAAGGTTATTCGCGGACGACTGTATACTATATAGATAAATTAATGATGAATCCGATATCGCCGCCTTACAAAACGATCTTAACTTATTGAAACATGGACGACAGAAAATAAAATTAAAATCAATGTGAGTAAAAGTAAGTTAATATCCTTCTGTAGAACGCATAAAGAAATTTGTCTCGGATATCAGCTGAATGGTACATCGGTGCCACAAGTGAACACTTGTAAATACCTGGGTATATATTTAAGTAACAAACTGGGTTGGGAGGAACAAGTCACTAATACCACAAGGAAAGCCTGGAAAGCACTACATTTCTCTATGCGGATTCTGAAGAAATCTAACCGAAAGTCAAAAGAATTAGCGTACAAAACCCTTGTTCGCCCAATTATGGAATATGAAGCAGTAGGTTGGGATCCGTACAGACAAAACCAAATCGATTCAATAGAAAAGGTCCAACGCAAGGCAGAAAAATATGTCAAAATGGGGAAGGGACATGGTGAGGAGATAGTAAAAGGCTTAGGGTGGGAACTTCTCAAATCAAGGCGACGAAAAACCAGACTCACCGCATTGTTTAAGGTACAAATGGGACGCAATGCATGGACCGATATCAATGCTAGATTAGCAACACCATCATACCCAGGAAGGGCTGATCATATTAGGAAGTTTAAATGTAGAAAACAAAGAACGGACGTGGCAAAATTTTCCTTTGTTAACCGCACAATAGTAGACTTTAACAGCTTACCTGCGGCAATCTTTCAGGTTGGTCCTCTTAAAATCAATACATTTAAGGAAAGGTTGAGAAGATTAGACTGAAAATGTAATTGGAGGTGCAGTGTAATTATTTAAGTTGTGTCATGTAACTAATTGAGCTGATATATAATTAATTAAGTTGGTATGTAATTAATTAAGATCTGTAATTTAGTTGATATGTAATTAATTGAGATGATATGTAATTAAGTTAGTGTGTAATTAATTAAGGTGATATGTAATTACTTAAATTGGTAATAGTTGGTGAAATAGAAGTACTTATAAGTTAGATTTACTTTTGCTTATCGTAGGCGTTATTATAGAATAGTTTTTATTTATAGTCCTAGGTTTATTGTATCCAATGGCGGTGCGCCAACAAGAGCACAAGAGCACGTGAACACCTTGTTTCCATTAATGCACTAGTTTTATTATTTAATACCGTATTGACGTAGTGGGAATGTATAATATCAGAATCGAGTATTTTAAACTTCCCGCATCTTGCATAAACTTCTTATGTAAACTTGGCAACATCCGTTCACGTTTCAAGAAGGTTACAGGAATTTCACGCATGCGCGGGAGAATATTGTCTTTCGCTGGCCGGTTATGACTCGTCAAGAGCACAAAGCGTTAAGTGAACAGTGAATCTATCCTACAGATGTCAGGTGCATCGATGCTATCGTTCACGTACTATATCTCGAGGACGAAATTTAATAGTCTGTATTCTAGCCTGTAGGTGTCAGCATCTCACTGTCGGAACGTTTACTTTATGTGGATGTGTGTACAGTGCTGCTACGAGAGTGTAGTTTGTGAATTACTATACTTCAATGTCAGCATAATAGCATAGTTTGGCTTTCAAACACGTGCTGGCTGAATGTAGTGGTGGTATGAATTTAAGTATCTGTATGGCAGTGTATAATATTTAAGAATAATATTTACTGGCATGTATTTATAGTAATCAATCTTTGTGGACGGGATTACAGTACTGGTATAGGCTATAGTGTACCAGTGTGTTATGAACCAAAATATATTACATAACACACGCTTTTGTAAATAACGGCATTGTGGTATGTATTCATTTTTAACAAACATAAACAATGAATTCTGTTCAAGTAATTTGGAACAGTAAAGAACTGGGTAAACTGGCTTACCAGGAAAAATTAGAAATAAAAACACTGGGTTTCATTATTATTATTATTATTATTATTATTATTATTATTATTATTATTATTATTATTATTGCTAAAGGTTTAAGATTTCATAAAATGTTTTATAATAGGAATTCTAAATCTCTCTCTCTCCGGTCTGCAGATGTATAAAATATGCTAATTTGCATGGATTCAACTTGGATCCATTTAATGTGTAGTATATCTTTTGAGTTTTTATGTCAGTTTTATTAATAATGCCATTTGTTAAGATATGTATCATACTATTCTTGTCAATTGCATATCATTACAATAGTACTTATATTATTCCAGTTTTCATTTATATGGTTTCATTAATTCATTTGTAATTCATTCCATTTAATTGCCATTATTTTAATTATCTCACAACTAATTTTAATAATTATTTGTGCTATTTATTATTTTTGTTGCATTTGGTCAATTGATTAATGTAGACTGTTATATTGATTGTATTTCATCTCACTGCCATTTTCTATCATTCATTCTCATCATCATTCGTTGTTTTGTTTTGTATCTTGTGCTAAACTGTAATTGGCCTTGTGCTGTTGTTTTGCACGTTAATATTCTAAATAAATTATTATTATTATTATTATTATTATTATTATTATTATTATATGTTCTTTTGAATTTATATACGGTTCTTTCGATAGTGAAAGATTGGAATCGTGACATTTTATATTAGGCTAAACGTACGATTTCAAATTCTCTTCGATTTTGGGACACAAAATTGTGAACACATATAATATTTTATCACGAGCCGCCACTGATTGCATCTACTATTTATAGATTTACGTTTATTATATTTTATTTCATTTACGTTTATTTTATTTTATTTCATGTAATTGTAATTATTGTACGAGTATATTTAACGTATATCACTGCCACCGGGTGTATACCCAATTGTAGTGTTAATAAATAAAGACATACATACATACATACATACATACATACATACATACATACATACATACATACATACATACATACATACATACAAAAAATGCTTCTTGAATTGATGGGTATTTTCTGACGAAGCAGCCTTCCATGTCAATGGGCGAATGAATATCCATAATGGAATGATATGGGGACGTGAAAATTCGCATGTCTCATATGAACTGGAACGGGCTAGTCCTAAAGTTAATGTTTGGTGGGCGGTAAGTCGCTATAATCTGTATGGGTAGAATTAGTAAAAATATTGTTCTGATAATTATTCATATTATAATTCTTGATGTGTATGTAATAATTGTTATGGGTAGTAATAGTGAAATTTCTGCATCAAAGGTTAAAAAGATTACCGTTTATCTTCGCAGAGGAAACAGTTCGATCAGGACCATACCTGGACATGTTGAAAAACTTTTTCGAACCACAACTGCAACAGGAAAACAACACGGGTATCGTGTTCCAACAGTGGTGCACCACCTCGTGATAACTGGTGTGATAAAGGAGGGACAATTATGTGGCCTCCACATTCCCCAGACTTAACATCACCCGATTTCTTTCTCTGGGGTTTCGTGAAGAATTATGTGTATGCATAGCGACCCAGGGATATTCATGATCTCAGAGTAAAGATTTTCTCAGCTTTTGAGAAAGTTATCCCTGAGATGTTAGGCCACACATAGAAGGAATTAGCCTCAAGATATGAACTATGTTGTGTTCCCAATGGTGGGCACGTTTAGGTCTAATTTGAACAAAACTCCCATTCTTCTAGAATGTATGTACAAATTATTTAACAATAAATAACAGCAGTTCTAATTTTATCACGTTTTTATTTCATGTTTTCTCAAACGGATCACTCTGTATTTTACCACCAGACAATTAGATTTCAGTAGATATCTTCCATCCTCACATCACAAGTTTTCAGAGCTTGTAGTCAGTCTTCACATTGTACACAATATTTATTTTACCTCAATTCTTGTAGTCTTCTTTCCGTTGCTTAATTGATGAGAAATTTTACAAGTTAAGTTGTCATCTTGTATTTATTGGAAAATCAGCGCGTCTGATTTATTGTTAAGAAGCAAAATTGTTGTTGAAGTTAATTCAACATTATTACTTATTTTCATGTATCAAGACTCATATTCAGAAATTATACAGGGTTTTCATTTCAAAACTTCCCAGTTTAAATAACTAATTATTTACATTTACTTCAATTTGAACAAAAAACACGTAAATTTAGATATTGAGGGGGAAGTCTGAAACCAGGCTTAATTGCATTTTAGATTTCACCCTCAGCCACCCCACTTTGAAATTTTAAATTACACCCCTATATTTTTATACTTAAATATGAAATAGCATTCAATTGTTTATACACCTCATTCATTAAATTTGTTTTCGCATCTTTTGTTTTCTATTGTCGTCTGGAAATCTGTTTTGTTAATATCAGTTGATTGCAGGATGAAAACACAGCTTATTTTGTGTAATTCCTAAATTTGATCAGTAAGGATGATTTATGTTCTTTCTTGAAGGGTATACACCATTCTAAAATAATTTAATACACAAACACAACTATTACATGAAATGCTCAATAAGTTTTTGTAGCTTTATTCTCTTCAGCTATGATCAACAATAACAACAATCTAGGTTGCCAGGCGACGATAGAAAACAAAAGATGCGAAAACGAATGAGGTGTACGAGTATAAAACAATTGAATGCTGTTTCATATTTAAGTATAAAAATATAGGGGTGCCATTTGAAATTTCAAAGTGGGAGTGGCTGGAAGGTGGAGGGTGAAATCTAAAATATAATTAAGTCTGATTTCAGACTTCCCCCTCAATATCTAAGTTGACGTGTTTTTTATTTAAAATGAATTCAATTCTTACTAATTCAAGAGTGGGTTGGTTTATGTTTCATTGTATTTATTAACTTGTATTCATTTCAAACTTACTAGCAATAAAATAAATGAATAAATAAATAAATAAATAAATAAATAAATACATAAATAAATAAATTGAGTGAGTGAGTAAATGAGTAAATAAATAAATACATAAATAAATAAATAAATAAATAAATAAATAAATAAATAAATAAATAAATAAATAAATAAAATTTAGACTGGGAAGTTTTGAAATGAAAGCCGTGTATGTATTTATTGGGATTCCCTGGTCTGTGATGTGGTTAAAAACCCTGATAGAACTGATATTTAACCTTTGCGGTGAATTTCGGTGAAGTCCGGAGGGCCTAATTAGTTAAATCCACTCTCCTTATCTCCATGCTGGGGCCCCCTGGGATCTTATGAGATGCAAAGGAGAGAGTGGTGTGCAGGAAGCAACGATAAACTATTGAATTTATCCTTCCCAAGAAAAACTGAAATAGACGACATTAAGATATGTGGATCATATGCGAAGACTAAGAGGAAGGCAGTAAATAGGAAAGATTGGAGAATGCTGCGTTTGCAGTGAAAGACCTGTCCATGGACAGAACACTTAGACTATGTATGTATGTTGGTAAATAAAGTGACATCAACTTTTTCTTTGCATTTTTAACTGTGTCTTGACTGTATCTATGCAGTGCAAAATATTACCACAGTCTAATACAGTCCCGAAGCTCAATACGTAGAGAATATGCAACCATAGATAGTTGCTAACCACTAGGATCGCTACTCTCGCCTCATCACAGACAATGCGAAATAGTACCGGCACAGTCTATTGTTCCTAGTACCCTGAGCAACTCAAGCTTCGTGACTGTATATACTAGACTGTGATATTACCACAGTCTAATATATACAGTCGCGCAACTTCAACACCTTTTTTGCCAACATTCGCGACACTAGCGCCCAAGCGGCAGGCAAGGCACTGGTCATAGGGTTGATACAGCCAGCACGTGCTTTAAAGGGATGCGAGATGTTATAATAACGTTTTAATCATGCGTCGGAATAAAGGCAATGTGTGCAATGACGAAAATTGCAGTAACAACAAGTTTAAATCTCCGAATTTGTCGTTCTTCAGATTCCCTAAAGACCAAAAGAAAATCACAACTCAGTCATAACCTATAATCCACGCTGTAGGTAGCCTACGTATTGTGTTCTACAAAACATTTATTACTTATCAGTTACCTATTTGTATGTCAGGAAGGACAGTTTAAATAAAAACAAAGTAAATACCTGTTACAGTGTATTATTTTTTGCAGAGATCATATGTGTAAATGTGTAACCATTCCGATTTTGGATAATATATCTACAGTTTTTAATGCAAGTAATTCCATAATTTTTGTATTCGTGTTTTTTTCTTTATATTTTTCAAAAGTTGAATGTTATATAGCATTCAAGTAGGTATCATGGTGTTAATTTTGCAAGAATTCATGGAGTATAGTAATCCTTTTGCAAAATATTCACTTCTTGAATAAATCCAGACTGTGTCGATAAATTTTTGATGTGTTGGTGTAGATTCAAGTGGCAGACGTATTAAGTTCTCAAGAAATAAAAGAGCCTTTTTAAATGTAATATAAAAAGCAATCTTTCCTGTAATAATTTGCATGACTGTTATTGGTGTTGATTTTACATTACCAGTGATTATTTGAGCCTTTCAGAGCAGAAGTGGTATAAGTCAAAATCAAGTAATGAGATTTACAGTAAAAATTCTGTAAAATACAGTGCAAAGTAGCAATTAATATATCCTTCGTGCTATTCACTGACTACTAATAGTTTAAATAAATTCAATATTAACTGCCACTTTGCGCTGTATTTTACAGAATGTTTACTTTAACCTTCATTACCCATTTTTGACTTACACCACTTCTGCCCTGAAAATAAAATTAGGCCTACATTTTCTGAGTTAATTGAAGTTACAATTTTTTCAACAAAATTGAGTGTTCATTTATTTGTTCTCACCTACGTCATATTAACAATAAGTGCATGTAAATTACGTATTATATAGGTAGGATAAGTTAAAATTAGGCATTATGTGTGAAAACTGGAAATGTAATGTAAAATGCGGTAAACTTCGCATAAAAATTTAAACCATACATCAGCACTATTTGTGACTCAAAATAATAAAGGAAATACCGGTTCTTAAGAAATAGAAAAATAATGAACTTCATATTAATGTTTAAATCCTCCCCTTTTCTTTATTTTCAAGTTTATCTCAGCGGCCGAGTTTACCCCAATTTGCGGTATGCAAAATCGTTAATTTCTCAAGAAATAGGGAGAAGAGTTCACCACGCGATATGCCCTACAATTTTGAAGCTACTAATTTTTACTCTTCTCACAGGAAATACAAAGTTCCAATGATTCATAAATATATTTAGGAATGAATTGAATTAACCGACCACGCACGAACAATTATATTATTTCAAACCATGATACGTGATCAGGGCCATGATTCAGTTGTAAGGAGCAGAAAGAATTATGTTTATTCCCAGCTTCTGAAACTTGTAGATTAACTGCGTGTGAAATTCTTCCAGGATTCTAAAGTAGAATTAATAAGAACCATATACACTTATTGTATAGCATAAAAATATAAAATAAATTACGCAAAACCCGTTTTCTGGTGTGTTATCATATGTCGTGTGCACACTTTTAACTTGCCTGCCGCTAGAGGGCTACTGTCGCGCCAGCTGTCAAATGTTGGCATATTTTATACGTATGAGTTGCGTGACTGTATCTATTAGACTGTGATATTAGCATGGCAACTATAGATTATTAAGCAAAGCCTGCATAGTATAGTAAAAAACAAAGTACAATAAAAATGTAAGGAAATCGTAATATGCGTTACAAGAGCGGTATGTTGAAGTTTTCATGTTCGAGGAAAAGTTTGTAAAAGCGAAACGTAGTTGAGCTTTTTTAATTTGCAAGAATTGAAAGAAAACATACCGCTCGTGTGTCGTACATTATTTTGTGCGAAGATCGTTTATTACACACCTGAAAGAGGAATTTCTAATTAGTTGCAATGAAATCTCCATCTTGGTTTCTGTTCAATGACGGCAAAAAAAAAAAAAAAAAAAAAAAAAAAAAAAAAAATCTATTTTCAACATTGTTGCTTTAAAATGTTTTCTGTGTTTACTATACTCCAGCAGGCCGTGATATACGTCTGTCTTTTTTTCCCCCCAGTCCATAAATGAGAACTTAAAACAAACGGTAAGGTTATGTAATGATTTAGAGTTTACTTAATTTTTGCAAATATTTAAAAATAATAATTAACAGTGCAATTTAGGTGAAATTGCAGTGGTAAGTTTCCAATTTATAATTATTACTATATTGAACGTCTCTAAAAATAATATGTTAAAAGCCTAAAGGAGTAAAATCAATATGTCACTTAAGCGGTAAGAAGAGGGAAATTGTTATGTGTTAGGTTGGGAATACTGAATGTGGAATTTTAGATTCCGCGGATTGGTTTTGTGCGGAAACCAAGCAAATACGCAACGATCTCGCACAAAAGTTTTTGATGTCACTGTACAATTACACTGAAATCGAGTATTTTAGAGTCACTAATTACGATAAAATGAAAGAAGAGCTCATCTTTGGCAGTGATTTCACTTTCCTCACTTTAAGCAATAAGAGCCGATTGATATGGCAACACAGATTGTGACTGTCACGTGTTATTAAGCGATAATGAAGGACGGTCTGTCACAAGTCTGATTATATTTCAATTTTATTGTGTTGCTAATGATTTTCTGTTAGTTAAAAGTTCCTCTCTCATCTGTTTGCCATCATACAACTGGAAAAATGAAACAAAGGTATATCCTGGTTACATGATGCGGGTTTTTTTCCCATAACTTTTAATTGCATGTGTTTAGTCTTCAAATCTCTCTCAATGAGGATGAGTTTTTGTTAATGTTGTATGTTCTTTGTGATAGAATTGTACGAATAACCGGTTCGTTTCAGTTATATTGGATAGTGATTGTGATATTTTAAAACCGACTCTATGAACTGAGAAGTTATCTATCTTCCGTGGAATTTTGATGAGACGGCATTTGACTAGATGATTTCGAGCAGTGGTTCCCAAAGTGTGGCTCGCGATCCCCTGGGAGTTGTATAAACAGCTGAAAGGGTTAATGAAACAAAAAAAAACCCTATTAACATATGTTCATATTGCGTTTAAGAACACGTTGAATATAAAAATAAAAATAAAGTAAAATATAATTAATGTGAATATTACACTTTTACTACGTCATACTACTTTTGATCAATAAAACTATACGAACGGACTTGTTTCAACCAATCATGGCTGTTTATCGCTACAATTTTATCACTTCCCTAGAATTTTCTTGTTTTTATCATTTCCCTAGCATTTTTTGTTTTTATCATTTCCCTATCATTTATTTTTTTTTGCAACATTTCAAACTGCAAATTCTTTACGGTAGGCCTACTACAAAACATGCTTTGCGATCGTCATTTATTTCCCGCATAGATAGTCAATTGAAAATGGCGGCTCCGTTCAAACGTTTTGGTGAAGCTAACATTAGTGAAATAGAATTTCAGTAAGTCAATTAATATCTATTTTATTGCATTAGAGTATTAATATTCTTATTGAATTTGGTATTCCCAAGAAACTAGTTCGATTAATTAAAATGTGTCTCAGTGAAACTTACAGCAGAGTCCGTATAGGTCAGTTTCTGTCTGATACTTTTCCAATTCACTGCGGGCTAAAGCGAGGAGATGCACTATCACCTTTACTTTTTAACTTTGCTCTAGAATATGCCATTAGGAAAGTTCAGGATAATAGAGAGGGTTTGGAATTGAACGGGTTACATCAGCTGCTTGTCTATGCGGATGACGTTAATATGTTAGGAGAAAATCCACAAACGGGAATTTTACTTGAAGCAAGTAAAGCGATAGTTTTGGAAGTAAATCCCGAAAAGACAAAGGATATGATTATGTTTCGTGACCAGAATATTGTACGAAATGGAAATATAAAAATTGGAGATTTATCCTTCGAAGAGGTGGAAAAATTAAAATATCTTGGAGCAGCAGTAACAAATATAAATGACACTCGGAAGGAAATTAAACGCAGAATAAATATGGGACTAGATGTCATGTTTCAACCGCTTAAGAATTTTAGCACAGATCTTGCGATTAGTTTTTCACATGAAATAAGACGAGATTTTTTAATATTTTGGTTGCCTTTGTCTTGTTTTTTATTCAGTTATTTAACGACACTGTATCAACGAATAGCGTCGATGAAATTTGTGATAGTAAGATGGTATTTGGCGACATGAAGCCGAGAATTCGTCAGAGATTACCTGACATTTTGTCTTATAATTGGGGGAAACCTCGGAAAAAAACCCACCCAGGTAATCAGCCCAAATGGGAATCGAACCCACGTACGGGCACAGCTCCGGATCAAAACGCAAGCGCCTCTGTCGACTGATCTACGCCAGTGGCTTCTCTCTCATGTTCGAACATTGGGCGATTCCACGTTAAGAAAAAAGCATTGAGCATATGGGGCTATTCCATGAAATGAACAGTTGCCATAGAAACGCTTACCTACCACAGAGCTTGTACAATGTACTAGGCAAGGCCTATAAAACCAATGCTTGTTTCTTAACGTGGAATTCTCTATAGTACAGACATTCAGGAATCTTTTCGTGGCATATTCTTTGAAAGAAAACAGATGAATGTTGATGTCAGTACATCTCGGAGTGCACGATCTCATGTCCAACACGAGTAGTAGGAAAATTAAAGAAATATGGGGCTGTACAATTACGTGGTGGTTCTAGTTTGATATCTGATCGCGTGTTAACCTTGCTCTGCAATTAAGTAGTTGTTGCTGGGCTCTAATTTAACCTCAAATATGCGTATTGAGATCGTATCAGATTCTGCTGCCAGCGTGTTCGTGATGTTCATGCCAGCCCAAAAATTTTTATTGCTGTCGTGTAATGTATTTAATATGGAAATTAAAAATACATTTTTGAGGTGAATTTTAATCTTTCTTTCTTTCTTTCTTTCTTTCTCAAATAATTTTTCTTCTTTTCCAACTCTTTTCTATCTTTTTTACTAAAATTTCTTTCATCGTATCTTATTTCTCATCGGTCCCTCCTCTTCCGTGTTTCTTCTCTTTTTGTTTTTACATTATCTCTTTTTATTTCTTTCATTGCTTAATTCCTTCCCTGTCTCTTGTTTCTTCCCTTCTTAAATTCCTATATATTTTTCCTCCATTTTTTCATTCTCTAATTCCAGCAATTTTACCTTAAAGCGTTCTATGTTTCGTTGGCTTCTTGGTTCATCTATTGTTTCTTTGGTACGTTTCTTCTTTGGTTCGCTTGTTCTTTACTTCGTTTGTTGTCTCATTGGATTATTCTCTTTTTCTTTGATTCGTTCGCATTCTCGTTGGTTCTTTCGCAGTCTCAGTGGTTCGTTTATAGTCTCATTGTGTTCGTTCGCAGTGTGTGGCTCTTTCTCTGTCTCATTGTTTTCGTTCGCAGTCTCATTGTTTTCGTTCGTAGTCTCGTTGGTTCGTTTATAGTCTCGTTGGTTCGTTCGCAGTCTCATTGTTTTCGTTCGTAGTCTCGTTGGTTCGTTGCAGTCTCATTGTTTTCGTTAGTAGTCTCGTTGGCTCGTTCGCAGTCTCATTGTTTTCTTTCGTAGTCTCGTTGGTTCGTTGCAGTCTCATTGTTTTCGTTCGCAGTCTCGTTGGTTCGTTCGCAGTCTCGTTGGTTCGTTCGCAGTCTCGTTGGTTCGTTTGCAGTCTTATTGTTTTTCTTTCGTAGTCTCTTAGGTTCGTTCGTAATCTCGTTGGTTCGTTCGCAGTCTCATTGTTTTCTTTCGTAGTCTCTTAGGTTCGTTCGTAATCTCGTTGGTTCGTTCGTAATCTCATTGTTTTATTTCGTAGTCTCGTTGGTTCGTTGCAGTCTCATTGTTTTCGTTCGTAGTCTCGTTGGTTCCTTCGTAATCTCGTTGATTCGTTCGCAGTCTCATTGTTTTCTTTCGTAGTCTCTTAGGTTCGTTCGTAATCTCGTTGGTTCGTTCGCAGTCTCATTGTTTTCTTTCGTAGTCTCTTAGGTTCGTTCGTAATCTCGTTGGTTCGTTCGCAGTCTCATTGTTTTCTTTCGTAGTCTCTTAGGTTCGTTCGTAATCTCGTTGGTTCGTTCGTAATCTCGTTGATTCGTTCGCAGTCTCATTGTTTTCGTTTGTAGTTTCGTTGGTTCGTTCGTAATCTCGTTGGTTCGTTCGCAGTCTCATTGTTTTCGTTTGTAGTCTCGTTGGTTCGTTCGTAATCTCATTGTTTTCTTTCGTAGTCTCGTTGGTTCGTTGCAGTCTCATTGTTTTCGTTCGTAGTCTCGTTGGTTCGTCCGTAGTCTCGTTGGTTCGTTCGTAGTTTCGTTGGTTCGTTCGTAATCTCGTTGGCTCGTTCGCAGTCTCATTGTTTTCTTTCGTAGTGTCTTAGGTTCGTTCGTAATCTTGTTGGTTCGTTCGTAGTCTCGTTGGTTCGTTCGTAATCTCGGTGGTTCGTTCGCAGTCTCATTGTTTTCGTTTGTAGTCTCGTAGGTTCGTTCGTAATCTCATTGATTCGTTCGCAGTCTCATTGTTTTCGTTCGTAGTTTCGTTGGTTCGTTCGTAATCTCGTTGGTTCGTTCGTAATCTCGTTGGTTCGTTCGCAGTCTCATTGTTTTCGTTTGTAATCTCGTTGGTTCGTTCGTAATCTCATTGTTTTATTTCGTAGTCTCGTTGGTTCGTTGCAGTCTCATTGTTTTCGTTCGTAGTCTCGTTGGTTCCTTCGTAGTCTCGTTGGTTCGTTCGCAGTCTCGTTGGCTCGTTCGCAGTCTCATTGTTTTCGTTTGTAGTCTCGTTGGTTCGTTCGTAATCTCATTGTTTTCGTTCGTAGTCTCGTTGGTTCGTTCGCAGTGTCATTGGTTTATTCATTGCCTCTTTGTTTCGTTTTATCATATGTTCCTTCTTACATTTTACGTGCTTAGTGATACGTGTGCCCTAATTTGAAAAACATTGCGTTTCATTACATAGCACGGAGATAGAAACACGCTTGGAAAATGAATTAATTTCTCTAGCGCGATTTACGGATGCACGTGAAATAATGGAAGCTATTTAAAACTGTATTTCCTTCATTATCTGTGCACTCGCAGCTTAACAACGATATTAATTTAAATTCTCCGCTTGCATTATTTCTACGTAAAATAACTACATTTTCCCTGCAGCGCTCGTTTTGCACACGATAGTGTTATTTTCTAATAAAGGAGTTCAAGAGAATGTCGCAATTGTCTAATTTCCAGAGACGCTACTGAGGGCTCTGTCTTACCTCGCGCTCCGCGTTTGTCTTCTGTTCAACATGCAGACAACTGAATTCGCCTTCTTTTGAGTTTCAAGGCCTTCTGCGATCTGCTTTTATGTTTCGGGTGTTTGTTGATTTCCATTTTGTCTCGGAGAGAGTCTTGTTTTGACATTTTTCTTCCAGATGCATGCTTCCCTTATTGCAGTTTTCTCCGTTCTTCAAAGCAAGAGGGTGTATATATTGACTAGATAAAGCAGGTCTCGTCTTCCCTTTTCCCGAGATAAAGTTTCGAACCTGGGATAGGCGTGGTCTTCATATATACACAGCTTGAATTAAACTGAGGATTTGTAATGCAAGAACGACACGAGTCATTTTCGAGGTGTATTTCACGCCTTGAATTTGTATTAAGAAGTGTTGTATCGCGTATAAATTGTTATGTTTTCTTGGAAAGAAATGTTATTCTTCTTCTTTTTTGTTATACATAGGTTAAAACGCCAGTTACGTCTAAACAGTTTCACTAGCTTCAACGTATTTCCTTTTTATCGACATTTTTTGTTACTTTCGTAGAAGAAAACGTATAAAATGAGGCAAACATAATTAGGAACCTTGTTCAATAATACGATGAAAGAGTAATGGAACAGAGAAAAATTCTCTCCGGCACCGGGACTAGAACCCGGGTTTTCAGCTCTACGTGCTGATGCTTTATCCACTAAGCCACACCGGATACCCATCCCGGTGTCGGACAGAATCGTCTCAGTTTAAGTTCCAACTCTTGGGTTCCCTCTAGTGGCCGCCCTCTGCACTACGTCATAGGTGTCTATGAACGTAGGACTGAAGTCCACACATGTGCTGAGGTGCACTCGTTATGAGTGACTAGTTGGCCGGGATCCGACGGAATAAGCGCCGTCTTAAATCACGAAGTGGAACTTAAACTGAGACGATTCTGTCCGACACCGGGATGGGTATCCGGTGTGGCTTAGTGGATAAAGCATCAGCACGTAGAGCTGAAAACCCGGGTTCTAGTCCCGGTGCCGGAGAGAATTTTTCTCTGTTCCATTACTCTTTCATCGTGTGATGACGCAGAATATCTGCATGGAAATATCGTATGTACTTCGGTACATTAAAATAATATATACTTGTTCAATAAGTTAACATTAAGTAATGAATGTTTATATACTACTACTATTTTTCAAAGGTTTTAAGAAGAGAAGATAGTGAAATTTGAAAAATTTTAATTGTAGAAGTATTATTTCTGCAACAAATTAAATTCGAGATCAGTTTTTGAAAAAAAAAATAGAGGTTCAAATTTTGAAAAAAAATCCAGGAAACGGTAATTAATTGAAATGAATATATTTCAGCCATTTTCAAAGATAAATTCAAACTTTCTGTGACATTTTACTCCTAAAGCTCGTTCTTTAAATTGTCTCGATTACAAATTTGATAATTTGTTTTCAAAATTTTAAGAGAATCAATTACATGTCAAGAATGAATTTTAGAGGTACTATTATTGAAATATAGAGACATATTTTTCAAACATGGTATTTTATTTATATTTTTTTTTCAGTTTATATTTCATTTATGTAAATATTAAGGACAATAAACCTGTTAAATATATTTTTATAATTTTAATTATTTTTAACAAAGCTATGAAAGCGACAGAAACTATAACAATAATAACCATTAAAATAAAAACAACGAATAAACTAAAAAAAAAAAAAGAATTTCTATTCCAGAGAAAAGCTTTCTTATAGCCTAAAGAATATGTGTACCGAATATCATGCAGTTATCACTAATAGTTGCGAATATACATACTTTTTTGTATGAAATAAAGCTTAACGGAAAATTGCAATCAAAGTTTAGTGTCATTTAGAAACTGTGCACGAGAGGTTTAAATTTGACGTCACAACAATTGATAAAGACAAAAAGGCTGGTAAAAATTCATGTTCTGAGAGTAATAAGTTAATTAAGTAATCTAAAAATATTGGGAATAAATTTGAATAAGGAACAAAAAAAAAAAGTTTCCTTCCCAGGCAGGATTCGAACCACGAAAGTCTTAGTTACCAATCTATCGTGCTCTGGAGTGAACAAGGCTCTGAAATCCGCTACTAGGGTCGGTCCGGTTTTTTTTGCCACTAATGTACAATTAAACATAACCTACAACTGGTTAGTTTTATACAACTTGACCTTAATGTTGTTTCTGGCGCCCTTTTTTGTCCTTTGCCCTGATCAATTACTCCTACAGTACCGCCCTATTCTCGCTGCTGCTGCTACAGCTAGAACAATTATTACATTGCTACTCCTGGATTTAATAATACGAATCTATTTATTCTGCGCCGGAATTATTTGATTGATGTTCTCCATTCTCTGTCTGCTGAAACCAAAAGCGGTAGCACATTAGTACGAATCCTTGGACTTGAAAGCCGTGCTGGTCTGGATGCTTGCTTCTGCCTGAAATGATTTGTCTTGTGTTCAACGACCCGGAACATTTTGATGGGCAACTGACCGCTGTATTCTTAAATTGAAATCACGATAATCCGATTGATGTAACAAGACTTTCCAAGTTAGCAACTTCATTATACAGTGTGTTTCAAATATTGAGATACAGTTGCACTCGAGATAGGTGCTCGGATGGTTGTGCGTTGTAATCCAGAGTGCATTATACACCCTTTGACACTGAAAATGGTCGCTGTGCTATAGCGTGAATTTGTGTTAAGTGTCGTTGGGATTAACGCGCGATTCACACCAGGGAATAATAAGCATCGAAGTCCGAGGATGAAGCCAAGTCGTAGCAGCGACTTATCTGTGTGTCACGAAATTACATATTCCCTACGAAGCTTCTATGGCTTAGCTATACAGGGTGATTCAAACAACCCGTAACAGTCATTTATTTCGGAAACTAGTGCATGAAAATTTTCGAGACAAAAATATTTATAATTGAACCACATGTGAACTTTCACTTGAGCTTGATTTCATCAATCAGCTCTAACAGGAAGTAGGGGCAGTGGCGTATCACTTAAAAATTTCAAATGGGAGTCGGGGTCAAATAAGGTACCACTTGATTGAGCTCTTCAAAACAAACAATTTTCACAGGAAACGTTTTTATTAATTCCTATTCTTTCAATGAGACAACGTACGAAAAGGCAATGGGTAATTCGGATCAATCGTAAGTCATTTATTTCGGAAACTTGTGCATGAAAATTTTCGAGGCAAAAATATTTATAACTAAACCACATGTGAACTTTCACTTGAGCTTGATTTCATCAATCAGCTCTAACAGGAAGTAGGGGCAATGGCGTATCACTTTAAAATTTCAAATGGGAATCGGGGTCAAATAAGGTACCATTTGATTGAGCTTTTCAAAACAAACAATTTTCATAGGAAACGTTTTTATTAATTCCTACTCTTTCAATGAGACAACGTACGAAAAGGCA